>NC_139251.1:35290786-35475976 GCF_977018435.1 Lepisma saccharinum | reverse complement strand
TGCCGGCGGAACGGCAAACTGAAGTATGTTCTGATTATCGATGGAAGCGATAGGCTTGTAGGCGACCGTGTAAGTTTTTTCGACATTTTGCTGAATAGGTTTTTTACTGAAAAGATCGAACTGCGAGATCATGCAAGTGTTATTCTCCATTATTATCCAAAAATATCTTTTCCTGCCGCCTTCTGTTTAATTTTCCTTTTGCGTGTCGTCCTAGATTTTGTGGATGTTTTTCTCCGCTTTTTGGATGCGCTTTTTTTACGGATCGTAGATGTTCTAATACGAGTGGCTAAACGTTTTAACATCGACTGAGCAATTTTTGTTGCAGGTTTTGTTCTTATACCGGAACCTACCAGAGAGTCGATTTTGCGTTGTGCTTTACTCTGAAGATTTTGACCCGCTTCACGTACACGTTGACGAACGATAGTTCTCGGAGTTTGCTGGCTTGTTGCAATGTCGGTGATAATGTTAGCGCCTGTTTTCAAAGCTTCTTTCCCGATCGCTTTTGCACCACTCCAGAGTAGAGGTTTCACCATTCTAAAGAGTCCTGCAAAGAGAGACCCCAATCCTCTCCCTTTTTGAATTCTAGTTGAACGATAGATGGGTCCAATTCCCCCACGGATCTGATTACTGTAATATTCGGTCTGCGAATTCATGGTGATTCATCAGCTTTTCGACATAGACTGAGCAAAATGATTCCTTACTGTTTTTTAAAAGGACTTTGCTTTCCTACGAAAATGTAAAACAGCTATTGTAGGTACGGAGCCGTTTCTCAAAGGCAGGAAATATCCTTGTCTATCATACATCGCAATTTCTATTGTTTCGAAAGAACCTTTATCCAGAGAAACGTAATGAATCGGATTAAATGTATGATGGGCTACGGGTACTGTGCAAGATGATTCTGTTTCCGAATACTGTTTTCGGGCAAGACGTAAAAGACGTAGCATTTCTCCTCCGACCAATTGCTGTTTCACGAGATCGGAATAAATGAATATGTAAGGGTTTTTATCCACGACGTTATTGGACACTGCGTGCGTAGAATAAATAGATTTCAATACGTCATATCGAAATTTAGCGTAGTCATCAGTTTCGTCTATGGGTGTAACAGTATTTGTTGGAACACCTTCCGATTCAGGATCGGGAACCCCTATCACGGACAGATGTTTGTTCACAGCCTCTTTAAAGAAAAATCTGAGATGAGTAGGAACAACGGCGTTAGCAGGGTTTGTTTTCAGGAACTGAATGAACTCCTCTATTGTATATGTTGCTGCAGGAAAATAAAATGGCTGCTCGTTAATATAGAGTGTATTATCCGTAGAAACAGAAGATCCCGACGCGTCCCATTGCGCTTCCAACAGAGAATGCCAGAATTGCTTAAGAACGTTTCTCCGTATTTCCAGGTCGTTGGGGAGGGATTCTTCGATGGTAGAGATCAGGTCCTCAGCATTTGCATACGTCCGAACAGGAAAGGTCACCGTTCCGTAATCTGTTTCCAAAACATTGTCGTATAGAGTTGAATAATGCAGTTCTGCTAATCCGACTTCCCACAATTCTGGAGACAGATCAATCCGTTTTGCAAGTTTTACGTTGAAATGGGTCAGCGTGTTGTTCGGAAAATACTTCTCCGATGCAGATGACGGTAGGTAAACATAGAAATTATCGTCCATTCTCGCCGAACACAAAGAACTCACTGGATCGTGGTGACGATATATTTTGATATAAATATGTTTTGGAAATTATTTTTCTGATAACGGTTTTACGGAAGATGCCTTGATCCACGAATCGAAACTAGGTGGATATCCGAGCCAGCGAACCAGGTATTCCAAATTTTTACCTTTTCCCCGGCTGTTCAAAATCTTATCAATTTTATACTCTTCGTCAGGATCCGAATAAACTTTTTGCAGTTCATGTTTGTAAAATGTGCCTTTTACAGGTTCTTCGTTTAAATCGTCTAATATGTATACAGGTACAGGTGATCGCTGAACAAGGGAGTGGATTTTGAAAAGTTCTCGTGACCACGATTGTTCGTATCCCTTCTCAAAATGTCCTTTGACGACAGAGATTCGTACGAAATCACCAACATTCAGATCTGAAGACGGTTGTGAAATATGTCTGTCAGGTTTGTTGAGACGTTTCCACACGATGTAAACGTTAGACTCGTTCACATCTCGAGGTGCCATCCCTATGGAACTGTGGATAGTTGTATTGTAACCTTCGAGAAGTTGCGGTAAAATGTCTACGTAACGTCTTGTTTGTTTCGATGTGAAATATTTCCACATTCGTTCTTTCAATGTTCTGTTGAAGCGTTCCACTACACTTGCTTTCACAGGATAATTTGAAGCGATCGAGAAATTTACATTCTCATTTTTTAAAAACTTCTGGAATGTAGAATTTGTGAACTCCGTTCCTTGGTCGGTCTGTAGTGTGACAGGTTTTCGTCTGCTTTGTCCGAAAATAATTTTGAAAGATTCGGTTACCGAATTGCTTGTTTTATTTCTTAGCGGTAATGCAAAGGCATATTTTGAGAAAACATCGATCACTGTCAGAAGATATCTGTATCCATCGTTATGTTTTTGTATCGATGTCATGTCGTTGAGATCGGCTTCCCAAAGCATGTCTATGTTCCACACATTGTAATGATTTCGGGGGAACCTTTTCCTTGCAGGTTTGTGGAGAGTGTACGTTTCCTGGTGCATCAACCATTTTTTCACCGTATTGCGGGATATATTTTTATCCCGTACCGCGTTCCATAAACGATCTACAGATGAGAATGAAGCACGGTGTCGGGGATCGTAATATATTTTGGTGAGGATTTTATCGTGTTTTAACTTAGGGACTCCCATGACTGATCTCTCTGTCTACGGCTTTTTCTCAGAGGAACCAGCTTGTATGCGTCAGGTGTTCTCAGAAACGGTGTAGTTTTTCTGGAAACACGGACAGCCGCTTTCTTCTTCTTTTTCTGTTTCTGTCGATGAGACGGTCCAGGGCTTTCCGTTGACGACGCTGAGAAGTTCAACGTCTTCGGATCAGGAAGTGTTTTTTCCTGACGTTCGTCTATCAAATGTTGAGCCGTAGATTGGTACTCGTCGATGATATTTTGTAACTGATGACGTGTATTACGGGGTAACGTCTCAGCCAGGTTCGGAGGAAAGAACGTCGATCCTGGCGAAATAGTAGAAGAACCGTCGTTATCTTGAACAATAGGAATTTGTAATGGTTCTTTGGATTTTCGACTCAGCCATAAATACTCGTCCAGTTCCTTTCTGTAAAGACGCCATTTCTGATCGTCTGATATATTTTTCATTTTTAGAATATCATTCATTTTTTTATCCAGAACGGATAATTTCTGAGTTACAGACGAGTCGGAACCGCGAATACGTGCTAACTGTTCCGGTGAAAGGACGATCATCTTTTTGTAGGAAGATGTCATTTCTCAATGAGGAATGAGAGTACCGAGAAGACCCGATAACAAAGAACCTAGAAGTAAGGGTAGAAATCCACCTTTTTGCACAAGTAGTTTTCTTCGTTTTTCGATGTTCACTTTCGGTTTCACGAGATTGCGTAAGACCGACTTGTAAGGTGTCAGACGACGTTTTGTGGACGGTTTAATTTTCACGTTTCCTTTTAAAACGTTCAGGCAGCATTCGCTGATGAAACGAATTGTCTTTTTCGGAGCACTTTTCAATAATGATTTACGGATTTTGGTCGGTGAATTTTTCAACACGTGCAAGAAAGGTGAATGTTTCTTGAAAGAAGACGAATGTCTATTCCTGTTAGAACGTGATTTGGTACGTGTCTTCCTCGTTCTCCTCATCTCGATGTTTTAAACATTCCTGAGGAAGATATGCAGTTGAGTAATTCTGGTTAAAAATGTCTGTCTGATAACGTAAAGGATCCGGTGTTGACTGTGAAAGATCAATATACAAATAACTGAAAGGTTGAGCGGTAGCATCTATATATACTTTTTCGAGTTCCTTCATGCGGTGAGGATGAAGTTGTCGTGCAAACACAGTGAATTGGTTCATATCTCGAGGGTTTTTAAAAATAACGAAATGCTTCACGTTCAGCGAAATGTCTCTGCAATTTTTCCCTTGATGAAAAAGATTCTGTGTTATGAACACCACCGAAATGTTTTTGTGATGACTGCCTTTTGTGAAAAGGTCGGCGACTTTTTCTCCTTGAGCAACCATCATAAGATCATCCAGGATTATGAGAGTAGGGGTTTTTCCGTTCCACGACTGCCAATCGACGATCCCTTTATGATATTGCACATCTCGAAGATTTTGCGGAATACTGTTTTCCTGATCGTAACACCATACGATTTTCTTGACGGATCCTTCGACAAGATGAACGATGGAGTCGACCATATTTGTCACAAAAGTAGTTTTTCCACTTCCTGATGCTCCGCAGACCATCATGGTGAAAGGATGGGAAAGTTTAGGAAACATGTTTTATACTGGAGATTTGAAGAAAAATGAAGATCTGGCACATTGTAAACACATTTTATACACTGGCTGTCCGAAGAAGGGTTCAAACTCTTGACCTCTACAGACATATTTTAGTCAGCACAGTATCCGAAAGGATACGATAAATGTTCATCGTCGAAACGTCGTTTCAACAGTACCGGCTGAAACAGCTTTTTTTCATATGTACTGATTACTTGGAACTGTTTTGTTCTTCTGATCCTGAAAATATTTTCGACCATAACCTCAGGTTGCTCACTGTTTATCATGTCGCACATGGTATCAAAATTGACCAATTCCGATGTGGAGGTATTCAATGTGATTCCTTTCACTTTACAGATATACTGCGGTTCGGAGAACGGTTTTGTTATTTTCATGCTGTAACTTTTCGGTCCCGTTGAAACAAACTGTTCACAAACTGCACCGGGTCCGAAATCTGCCAATTCATCGGTAAGTTCTCCTAGTGCGTCACCTGTCTGGGGATGATATTCCATTTCAGGACTATCTACGTAAATTACAGAATCTGTATCACAATAACATATCCTGTCACCCAATTTTTCGAGAAGTTCGTACAGTTTCAGACGAGCATGGCATGTTGTGAAGGCTCCGATAGGAACATTTACTTTCCTGTTCAGACTGACAGCCTCTTCAACATATTTCCAGTTCACTAAAACGGTGTCCTGATTGATGAATACGACTCCTCCAATCATTATATTTGGATCAGTCATTTTATCGAGAAAATCTTTCGATTCCTTGATGATGGTCGTCTGGGAAAGGTTGTCCCGTTGACAGAACTTGCCCCATAAAGAATTAAGGCAAAGTTTAGCCAGAGTACGTTTACCAGGATTGACTTCGATACTGTTTTCTTCCAATAGAATACCCTCCTTATCGAAATATTTCTGTATGTACTTCTTCTTATCCTCGTCGTTCTGACACCATGAAGGCCAGCCGCTCGCTTCCTGTTTTATTTTCAAGAAGGTGTTGACATAACCAGCAAAAAGTCCTCCAGTTTTTGTGACAGGGTTGTACATCGATGTTTCATACTTCCACACTTCCGACACTGACAGTACTCTGTAGCCTAAACTGTAAGCTTTACGCACCTCGGCGATGACCCAAGTCCCCGAAAGTGTGCGTTGTTCATCGGAATGGCTGCATGTACCTTCACATTTTAATCTGATAGCACATTCGTTACACAAGACAAACATCAGTTTTCCATGCATTTTTGTAGGTAGAACAGGATGTAAAAGGGCTTTTGGTGGCAGAACAGTACATTTTATGAGCCCCTCCATGTTCAAAACCTCATTTACCGATGGAATAGAAGTTCCTAGAAATATGGTAGGATGTCCGACAGGATAGGCACAGTATTTGTTCACATAAGGGTACAAACTTGTAAAATCATAGTACTGTAATTTTTCATTTTCCTTGATTTTGTAATACGTCCTGACTGTTTCAACTCTTCCTCCATATAAGGCGTCTCGTGGATTTAAAGGAATGCAGCAAACGATAGGATGTGTCGATAGATGTCTGTCGAGTTCAGGATCTGCTTGCAATATTTTTTTGAAATCGCATTCCCACATTGTGACAACAAGGTATCCTTCAGAACGTAGAGCCGCAAGTTTACGACACGTTGTCTCGTATCTGAAGGCTGCAGTGTTCAACAAGTCACTATGTTTATCACTGTTACTATCCTGATCGGTTTCATCTTCTTCGTCACCTTTCGGATACATATCCCTGTTAATTGATATGCAGCGTTGACAACCATGCCAGTAGCACCCAAGCGCCTCATACACCGTCTGCGTCTCCTCGTGATAGCCGTCCACTCTGTAACGCCCTCCTATGACATATTTTTCACGAGTACGTCCACCGTGAAGAAGTATTACATCATTTTGTTCTTCCACGTAGGTTAACCATTTCAATGCGAACTTGGACATCTGATCTGCATGATGGTAACCTCCTTTAGGTATTATTCCTATAGTGTCAGCCGGCATAAATTTCTGCCTGTAAATTAGTGAACAGGCAGATGCTATTGTGAGACAATCCTTGAAAATGTCGATCTTGCATATGTCTAGGAAATTCTGTCTCAGCTTCAAACATCCTTGTCTCAACAGGGTAACATCCTTGATGCAGTATTGAAGAAGTTGGTTTTTGTTGTTGAAAGGTACATTTTTGCTGCATTCAATGTCATACCAAGACATAAAACGGTGCTGATCTTCGACTGTTTTCATATATTCATAGCCGTATGCAGAAGGAGGAGGCATCGGTCCTATGTAATTTCTGTTCTTGTAGGTGTTCCACAGATGCGGATAATAGCCTTTCTGCACCGGCAAACCGAAAAGTTTTGAAAATCCTGCAAGATTTGTCTGAACGTAGTTGAGACTGTCCACAAAATGAAGATTTTGGTATGACATACTGATGATTTTGGTACCGTCTAAGATCACATGAGGTTTCATTTCTCTTTCCAACATTCTCCGTAGCAGAAATGTGCTATCGTAGCCTCGAGCATTGTGTGCACAGATGGTTATGTTGGAAAACTTGTGCTGCAATTCGAGATAGGATAGAAATGTGTCTACAGGATCATCCCAGAATATAAACTCTCTGGTTCCACAAACAGAACAGGGAACTGTTAAATCCTCCTTCTTGTAACACGAGTGACAGGCTGTCTGTACTACAATAAGATTCGGAACATGAAGAAACGTTTTTTCTTTCTCAGAGTAAGGAATGTCTGTATAACATTCAAAATCGTAGAATATATATAGAAATTTCGAATTCACTTTACTTTTCGGTACAGCCATGTGACAGAAATGATTTATAGGTTTCACGCAGTTACATACAGTACAGAACTTCATATTACATTTATGCACTTTTTCATATGTATTGCTTGTTAGAATAATTCTGAAACATCTGAGGCACTGTTGGATTTCACTACAGACTGTACCGTTTCGGAATGGTGTAGAAACGTGATTCGTGAAGCAGTTTTCATTTTTGAAAATTCTGTGACATGTTTGACATATTCTGCGAACACCCTGTTCAGGCACACACGGCGGAGTTGAACGACACATAGAACACAATTGTTTACACAGATGATTATGCGGTCTATGAAATATGAGTTCGTTACACCCGCGACATTCTTGTTTTGCCGCAAATGCTCCAACACGGTTCACTATCACATCATAATGCTGGCGAGTGTTATCATAGAGAAGGTATATATATTTGGAAGCATTTTCAACCTGTCCTTCAAACAAAACATCTTTCACATCACGAAGATTGTTGTATACAACAATTTTATATTCTGTAAGAACTTGCTGAAATTTTCTCAGTTCAGGAATTCCGCTTCCTGCACACGCATTGTCTGTGAGATCTACATCTGCTTTACGCATAAGTTCGAAAACAGGTTTGAGAAGATTTCTATTTCTTCGATACTGTGAATAGGACGGATCATTATCAGCATGGGATTTTCCTATGATCAAAGCTTCAGCTAAACAGAGTGGTTTCCTTCTATTCGGCACACCGACGACACTTCTTTTTTGCGTGCTTAGCATGTAATTAGGTAAACAATATGTTTTTTTACCTCCACCTCCGACAGGTATGTCGACATGGTCGGCGCGCAAAATTAAGCGATCTGTAGCAGTGAATGTTTTCGCACTCTGCAATATTTTATACATGATATTCCACACCATATCACTGTGTAACTGGTCACATCTGTGCCACCCGACATAAATATCTTTCACAGTGGGGTCAGATATGTTAGACAGAGTTAAACCTATCTTGTCTTCATCTTTGGTGTTTTTTTTAACGTAGGTGAGAAGATTTTCGACACCTTCGCGGATCCATGTGTGAGGATCGACATTTTCTGGAGGGTGCGAGAAACTGAATTCCACACGTCGTCCTTTGGAACGGAATTTAGGATATTCACGTTCTTGAATGTTGTGTAATATTATATTCCCTATCTGTTCACGAGACACTGAAGCACGTTTTCTTTTCTTACCTCTTCTATCTGCTACAGAAACACTCTGGGATGACGGTTCTGCTGGGGGCAAGGGATCCGGTCTCCATGACGGTCCTGGCACAGGTTCCAAGCCTAATCCAGGTGCGACGTTCTTTGAAGGTCCTGGTGATGTAACAGGCTCAAATGCGGTTGTCTGCTTCTCCTCGGTAGCTGGGGATACAGGATCGGGTGTTGATGAAGGACCTGGTGATTCTTCGGAAATACCTGCTCCATAAAGATCGGGTACGGGTGTTGTCACTGTTTGTAGTAACCGGTCATACTCCTCGATCAAGGAGATTGTTTCTCCTGCTATGATTTTTTGCGCAATTTGCACCAACACTTCCCGTAACTGTCTAGGTGTTGTGAAATATCCTTCACGATATAGCAATAACAGATCGTCAGCGGATAACTGTACGTCCATGATCGTGCGATGTCTGTGTCACGAAGACTGTCATGTGGAGAGAACACCGTACTTTATATACGCAAGCATACCAAACCAGTTATTTCCGTTCCTAACGGTTTTGCTGTCTGATCTGCAAACTCTCCGGAAATATGTAACAGTCCTCTGGTAACCGTCTTCGCCCTTTCTGGCTGATATGAATGCTCATGAAAAATTCTCGGAAAAGCTAACTGTCTTCACCAGATGTTGTCCTTTCTGATATCAAACCCAAGTAAAATTCTCGGAAATAGCTAACTGTCCTCACCAGATGTTTTCCTGATTGCTATGAAACCATGTAAAATTCTCGGAACTACTTAACACTCTTTTCCAATAAATCCCCGAACCATCCCTAACTGTTCTACTTTATTCCGAGTCCAACACACTATCACTCATCCTCCAAGCAAAGGTGGCGACCCCATTGTCACACCAGCATCAGAACCTGACATGACTACCAATTCTATAATATTACGTAGTATCCGTCGGTGATAGATATTGTCACCTATCTGTTGTAGGTAAATTGAAAAACTCGAAAAACATGTCCGGAAAGTTTCGAAGGGCCGTCCAGCCGTCCCTAATTGGACTAGAGTGAAAGCAATTGCAGATCCGGAATCTGTACGTCAACACCTTTAAACAGAGTATATGGACGGAGGTCTACGGTCAAAATAACAAAAACCAAGATGGCTGCCAAGATGGCGACCCCCATTGTCATGACGAGGTGATATGACAATTAATTGTATAATATTACGTAGTAACCGTCGGTGAAGTTTACTGGCACCTATCTGTTGTAGGTAAATTGAAAAACTCGAAAAACATGTCCGGAAAGTTTCGAAGGACCGTCCAGCCGTCTCTAATTGGACTAGAGTGAAAGCAATTGCAGATTCGGAATCTGTACGTCAACACCTTTAAACAGAGTATATGGACGGAGGTCTACGGTCAAAATAACAAAAACCAAGATGGCGGCCAAGATGGCGACCCCCATTGTCATGACGAAGTGATATGACAATTAATTGTATAATATTACGTAGTAACCGTCGGTGAAGTTTACTGGCACCTATCTGTTGTAGGTAAATTGAAAAACCCGAAAAACATGTCCGGAAAGTTTCGAAGGGCCGTCCAGCCGTCCCTAATTGGACTAGAGTGAAAGCACTTGTAGATTCGGAATCTGTACGTCAACACCTTTAAATAGAGTATATGGACGGAGATCTACGGTCAAAATAACAAAAACCAATATGGCGGCCAAGATGGCGGCCCCCATTGGCATGACGAGGTGAGATGACAATTAATTGTATAATATTACGTAGTAACCGTAGGTGATGTTTACTGCCACCTATCTGTTGTAGGTAAATTGAAAAACTCAAACTCGAAAAACATGTCCGGAAAATTTCGAAGGGCCGTTCAGCAGGCCCCTAACTGGACTAGAGTGAAGGCAATTGTAGATTCGGAATCTGTATGTCAAAAGTATATGGAAGGGGTCTACGATCTGGAATACAGAAACCCTACATTGCCGTCAACATGGGGGCCCTATTGTCCGGCCCTGTGTGATTTAACATAAAATTGATTTGCCATAGAATTTACCCTATGTGTAGGTCGACTCTGATTCTGTTTATTTAAGAAACAGACGCTATTACAATAACACTGCATTTTCAACATCATCTATTTCACGATGCTCTTTCTCAGACGTTCTGTGAAGACCCAACAAGGAAGTTGGTTTTGCAATTATATCTCCATACTTTTATTATCTGTCTGGATGAAACAAGGAAGTACTATGTACATAACGTTATCAGAGTCAACCGGATGCAACAAGGAACTACTGTGAAACTCATCTCAGAACTGCAGGCCTCAGTCCAGCAATTTCCTCCTTGTAAATCTGTCATGATGTGATAAAGAACTCCAGCCACCGCAGTTTAATCTCTTCTACAGATTTCCGCGTAACACGCTTGCTAATGACTTAAGCATGTAAGGAAGTCTGCAGAACTTCTGAAACAGATTTTCCTCCACTCATTCTGTTACTTCGTGCTGGATCAAGAAGAACGTGCGATGGCGGATAGAAATTTGGTAAGTACCTATTTCATATTCATATTAAAAATAACATATTTTCTGTATACACCATATATTTTTATTACAAAAAACTATTATACATATTTCATTATACCCATTAAATGCAACACCTCTCAATGTAGACATTATATGTACAATCTCGGGTTCGATTCCCGATGGAAACCTATGGTTCTGTGCATAAATTTAAAATCAGATAGATTGTTTAATTATCCCACAACTGAACGAAACGTGTTAGTGTATTAGTAAGATTAGTAATGTTTATTCGTTCAGTTTTCTCTTTTTCAACATCTCCACCATCCGTTCCTCTAGCTCTTTCCCCGTTCCCCCTGTTTTTTTATTTTCTGCTCTTTCATTCCTTACACTTTTAAATAGTTCCATTAACTCGAAACAGATTCTTAACGATAAATGCGAGGGTACATATTGGACCCTCTGTATGTTTTCTACAAAATCACCAAACACTGCCGCGTTTCTTTTTTTTTCAATAATGAAGCTGAATATTTTCACCAATGTGTCCACCTTCACTTCAAAATCTTTACACGTTTCTTCTAGTCGGTGCAATAAATCTTCGGACAACCCGTTTTCTTCGCAGAAATTGACGTAGCTGGCTACATGCTTTTCTACTTGTCGTGCGTGAACTTTGCTCCACAAATTTCTTCTCTCTTCTGTTGTAGTCCCCGTCTCCTCTTTTACGTCTCCATACAGCAGACTGAACCCTAGTGGAAGTGTAGTCATCTGAAATAGACAGAAAATATATTAGTTATATATATATATATATATATTTCGGCCTCCCCGATGGCGCAGTGGTAGCGTCGTCGCCTTGTAATCAAGGGGTCCCGGGTTCGATACCCTGTGGAGGCACAAGTGGTTCGGATCCTACTTTAAACTGTAGGTCCAGTCCCAATTAGCCTTACCGTGCATAAAGTGGACTTCAAACAACTAATCAATCAATCTACCGTGCATAAAGTGGACTTCAAACAACTAATCAATCAATATATATATATATATTTTTTATTTTATTTTATTTTTTTTTTCTTTTATTTTTTTTTTTTTTTTTTTTTTTTTTTTTTTTTCACAAACTGTAATCACTGTTATATATTAATTCACACATATTTTCAGGAACGTAACATGCAGCAGGGGGAGGCTCTGCGGAATGCTTTTGATCAATATCAAATAGGTGTAGACGAACAAGAGCACTTCGCAGAGCTCACCAGGGATGTTAGGAGGTGCCTGGAGGAGCAGGCTGACATCGAACGGGTCTACGAGCAGACGTTGGCAGTAACAGCACTTCGGCGTCGACTCAATCGGGAAAGAATGGCCGACACTTTCCGTTATTATCGTCAAAGGTAATTATTTTAATTTATTTCTTATAACATTGTATATTTTGACATGGTCCGACAACCTATCGACTATCCTTGTAGCTCAATTATGGACAGATGGAAATTTAAATCTGAAAAATAAAATCGAAAATTTAAAATCGAAAAATCGTAAAAGTTTAAAATGTTTTAAACAAGTTTAAAACGTTTTTGAACAAAATTGAAATAAAAGACCCTCAGTCACGGTCCTGTTTCTCCCAGACCTCACGTTTCAAAATGTCCTCAGTTGTGGCCTGGTTTCACATGCATGTTCACCATTTTCTGATTATATATGTCACATACCACTTTTTCTTTTACAGCCAATATCTACATGGAACCGAATATATTTCTTTAATTATTATATCTTGTTTTTCAGAATGGGTCGACGCAATGCTCGTAGAGCCGATAACCTGCTTCACCTGATACCTCCTGCGGTCCTCAGAGGCTACGTTCGTCCTCCTTCTCCTGCTCCGGAAGAGGAGGAAGATCCACCCCTCATTGATTTGGTGCAGCGGGAGGAGGAGGACGGACATCGTACGCCTCCATTACCACCACCCGAGGACCGGGAACACCTAACCCCCCCACCATAGGCTGTATGTACATCTTCCAAATAAACCTCTGCTGCCACAGGTAATGATTTTTATTTTCTCACCTTTCAAGCTGTATCGTTTTCTGCTTCCGACGTGTCAGTCTCCTCTATTATTTCGGGGAACTCACGATGTGGGCCTGTACCTCTTGAAAACTGCTCTTCAACTTTATGGACACTGGAAATAAAAGCATATTTTGATCTTAGATCGTTACGCCGTAACGGGTTGTAACAATAGTCGGCTAACTCTTCTAAATCTAATGCAGTACCTTTTACTCCTAATGTATCGCTTACCGACTCCTGTAGGGGTACACTACTGTTAAACCACTGAAATATTTCACCCAGTGATAACATAGACTCACGATATTGTTTTCTAAATATCTGCATCAGGGTTGCAACATCACTGTAATCCACTATCATGTATTTTTTGTGACACCCCACTCGGTACAGCAGGGGAATCTCCTCATTCAGTAAATGTTCCAAATTTTCGTACCGTGTCAATTCGACAGCGGCACGCCCACAATTTAAACTCTCATCCGTCATCATGATATATTTTGTAACCAGACAACGTGGAGGAACATGCAGATCGGATATATCTACATGTTCCGAATTTAGTTCAGATTCTGTCTCCATACAGATGCAATCTTTTGAGGAAATTCCCGATACTACAGTAAAAGGTCCTGCATTATATCCGTGAGATGCTATCTCACCGGCTACACGATTGCTCCACACATGGTACGGCAAATGACCGTATACAGGTGCTCTCTCGAAAAGGTAATGTGTCTCGCATAATCCTGTTCTACGACTCTTGATGTACTGCATGCTGATCGGAAAACCATTACTTTCAAGTTCCATAAAATTCTCATTCACTAGATCTCTATTGTAAAATGTTATTAAAAGAGATTCCCTGTACCTTACCGGACTATCAAACACCAACACTTTGGGACTATTACTCTCAAATATTTTCGATTTAACACCATGCAGTCTTTTCGAATCGGAGACTGTTACAGGGTATGCAAAACACATCGCCTTTCTCGGAGAACGTTCTATGTAACCGTACAAAGGATTATACTGCATATTTTTATCAGCATCATGTTTTCTTTTCCTCAACGTTTCACCCCTACCACAGCGTCTCAACTTCTCATATTTGTGTTGTGCAGCATTCTTTGCTTCCCACGATCTACGAAATTGCTGTTCCGTAAAATACTTAGGAACGCTCACGTACGGGCTTTCATCCTTAAACATTTCAGGCTGTACCGACGACCGTGGTGTCCGTGGAGGAGACGGCAGTAGACGGCTACTTCGTGATGTCGTCGTCGCTGGCGACAAATCTGGAGCAGCAGGTTTCATCCCCATTACACCGCCGACAAATTGCAATATCCAGCTCCCTATACCCATTTTACACTTCTACTCACCTCAAGATAACCCACTATATATTATATATATATACCAGGTAGGATTGATCCGTTGAAACTGATCACTTTTCTCACTACAGTATCTGCAACCTGACAGCCGATTGTGCTGGCTGAGCTGTGGACAGTTATCTGGCGGACAGTTGTACCTCTTATGATGCATATCTGGCTCGTTCCATTTTATATACCTTCCTCCCGACGATCAACACAGTCATATTCGATACGTAATCTCTCGCGCAGAGCATCCGACGCCCACGTGCCTCTCCTATCTTCTTCCTGTCCTGGTACACTGTACACACTCAACTCTTCCGAGAATCGTACTTTTTTTATTCTGTATAATTTATCTACATCCGTCTTCTCCGGCACTTTTTTCTCCTTATGCTCTTTCTCCATCACGTGCTATCCCACATGCCACAGCATTCAGCCATTCCGCACATCATTCATCCTGTCCATGCATATCACCCTCAACCGTCCACACACACACATATCGCTCACCAATTCCTGGAACCACTTAACGATAATCTTTCTCGCAACACCAAACCAATTAACACCAGACATCAAACATTACTCATTCCCCCGAAACCCTACTCTCATCCCACACAATTCCTAGAACTCGAACACTCAACACTTCAACACCATCTGCTCGAACATTCACCAGACCCTGAAATAATCTCCCAGACAAAATTCCTTGAAAAACAGACCTTAAAACACTTGACTCAAAACTGCAAAAGCAATTACCATTCCAGACCCATTACACAAACCACATCCATTAATTCTCACAACATTTCCTCGAACCAACACTCGACAAACCACATTTTCCAAGAACAGACGCTTAACCTTCACCGCACGCCTTAAAAGCCTCATCAACGCCATCTGTTTTCAGACGCCGGAAATTCCGAGAAAACCAACCGTCACCGGATAATCGTCGATACTTTTCCTCCTTCCCCCCAACCCCAATTCCCAGAATTTCAGAATCATCAACGCCATCTGTTTTCAGACGACGCGGGAAAAACCCGAATACTTTTCCTCCTCCCCAACAACCAATCAAAACGCTCCTCACAAAATTAAGCCCCGCCCATTTTAAAACACCCCACCAATCAGAATCAACCTCACAATTAAGCCACGCCCATTTTATGACGTCATCGCGAACAACAATAACACTTGCTTGCCCACACAACTACATCATCAATTGATCTTTGATCGATCTTTTCCAATCAATTGATTTATCGACTCCAAGGGGTTACACTAACTACTACCGACACGAGAATGAGAACAAACATTTACAACAGGTTTTAAAAAAATATCTTTAAAATACCCATAAAATTCTAAATAGCTACATATATAGCCTAATTAAAAACTATTTATGCGAATTTTGCATATAAAATATAAAAACTTACATATATAGATACAGTGACGTGCACTGAGGAGTAGCTAGTCTAGCAGAGATAGATCAATCAATCTCACATCTCGAATTATATTCAAATCACAATATTTATTGTCTTGTTAAAGCCACTACAGCTCATATGCAACACCTTCTTTTCCACGCTCTTCTCGTCCATCGGTGTGATCCGCAGGCAAAACTTACTGGATACCCTAGCTCGCTCTTCTTCCGCCTGACCAGTTTCCAGGTAGAAACGGCCGCCCGAAAGAAAAGGAAGATTTCTGCCTCTACCTCCCTTGCCCCCTAACCCCGCTGCAATGGTTGAAAGCCCGTGCTTTCAGGTCCCCCAGTCTATCTCCTATAGGACAGATAGGGAATTGGTTTCTCATAGATTTTTTTGTAAATCCTCTTAAGAACTCAGGGTAAAATTTTCTGCAGTTCTCTGTATTTACACAACATTTTACACGTTGTATAATATGTATGTATAATATGGGATGTAGTTTTATTATTTATGAAATGGGAACGTGTTATGTGCAGACAATAATGTTATGCTTTCTTTCTTTCTTTTTTCTTTTTCAAATATGGAATATATAATGATTAAATTACAAATATGTGCTCGGGCTCTCTCACACTCTCGTTTTAGTAGTGTTTTAATTAAATATACTAATCTCTTGGCCTCTAACAGTCATAAATACGGATGTATTTATTTGGGCAAGAGAACGCGCGTTCATATTGCTGTTGGTTTGGTTTATTTTACTTTGCTTTTCTGCCACATTTGGTTATTGCGAAAATGAGGATGAGTGATGATATGATGAAATTGATGAAGGAACCTCATATGAACAATCCAGGCCAGGATTCGAACCCGTGATGAGTGCGCATTCTTGTGCTATGTGTTGTACTCTGCAGTGAATAATGAAATAATTTGGAATGAAAAATGTATCTCAGAACTCAAAAAGCCAAATGAATATTATTGAAGAAACTACGAAAAAGTGTGTTTTGTTTCGTGTTTTATTTTTGTGCATAAAGTGGACTTAAAACACCAAATCAACCAACTGTGCGGGAGTGGTTTTCACAGCGTGCTACGACACCAGGAGTTCCGGGTTCGAACACCGACCTGGCCATGGGTGTTCTTTGTATTTGTCCCTTCATTAATTTTATCGTATCATCTTCGCAATTAACCAAATGTGACAAAAAAGCGACGCTAAGTAACAAAAATGAAATCAAATCATTGATTGATTGCTCGATTTGGTTTATTTTACTTCGTTTTTCCGCCACTTCTGACTAATCGCGAAGATGATACGATAAAATTGATGAAGGGACACACACAAAGAATACCCATGGCCAAGCTGAGATTCTAACCCAGGATCTCTGGCTTAGTAGTAAAATCAAATCGTTTTTTATTTTCGAATGTGGGTGGGGGGGGGTTACGTGTACTTTTTTTTAGTACTCATTCATCATTTTGTAATCTTTTCCTGTTATTGACATTCTTTTTTTTAGGAAAACTGTGCCCTAAAGGGGGGAGGGGTGTGACCCCCCATCTTGAGCACGCCACTGACTGCACGACCGCACGTCACTGGATAAATATATATATATATATATATATATATATATATATATATATATATATATTAAAAACGTTTTTGATTTGGGATGATATGATTTCTACTTCCATATCCCATGGATATCCGGAAGGGGGCAATGGGGGCCACGTCCCCCCTGGAAAATAAAAGTCAAACAAAAATATTTATATTTCATACATAATTTCATTTCAGCCACACTTATATGTGTTACTTAATGAAAGAGAATTGTAGGAACATGATAACTTCAAACTGAAGCAATGTTTTTTTGAGGGAACAACACTATTACGGAGGTATATGTGCCTTATTCCCCCTGGAAAAAAATACATTGCTTGCCCCTCCCTGTAAAAAATCCTGCGGACGTTCATGCATATCCCTCTCTTTCTCTGTGTGTGAGAGTAATAATTAATGTATGTGTATGTGTGTATTGGTCTATATACGTATTTCAGTTTAGAACAGATCACACAACTAATAAAAAAACAAATTCACAAAACTTTTTTTTAAAATTTGAAAATCAAATTATGGCTGTTGTCAACATAGGCGTCGAGAGGGGGGGGGGTTGAAGGGGTCGGTGGACCCCCTAGAAATTCACATCGTTTATTTAAAGATACAAAAAAGACGAAAGTTTGTTACTCTTATTGTTAAGAACAGAAATAAAGTTCATTTAGTTAGTATTCGAACAGAAAAATCAAAGTAAAAATGCATGGGATCGAAAACATTGAGTGAAAATACAGGAACAAGGTTACATTCTACCATTTCATACGAACAACAAATGGTTCCACAGTTTTCAAAATTCTAATAATTACAGCTGTAGGTGAGAGGTCACACAACGAACTTTAGGAAAAAATATCCCCCCCAACATTTAAAGCCTTTTCTTGAACAAGATGTGCAAACGTTAATATCAAAATGCATTTAAGATACTAACTGCATAAAATGCAAAAGAAATAATGGAAAATAGTTGTGCTGGTTTTTATTCGTTTAGTGGATCGAGTCTCCACATTTATATAATAATAATAATTATTATTATTTCGAATAAAACCTGTTTTTATTAGTTTATAATATGTATTATTGTATAATGACATTTATAACCGTGGTAATAATACTCATTGTTATTTTATCTGCTATTCAACTTTTACAATTTGCCCCCCCCCCCCCCCCATGGTTCTCAAGATAGTTTTTAGCAGCTTTTTAAAACGTAAAATTGTGGAACATATTAAAGCTCTTTCTAGGTGTTATTTAAAAGTCTTGCACCAATTTGGAACAGGTTTTACCTTCTTGTCAAGTCTTCTGAGAGCACATAATATCAAGTGAGATAACTAGCACCGACTACAATGTAGTATTCCATGTACGGTGGTTTCTGGTTTGCAGTGGCGTGGCGTGACTTTTTCGAAAGTGTTACCGGCTCTTAGTATGACAATTATGCCTGCTAGACGTAATCAACCCCCCTCCTCCCCGGTAAAGAAAACATGTCTTCGAGCTAGATATTTGTTAATTTCGTTCTTGTTTTGCAATGATTTAGCCACAAACACTCCTAGAAAGAACTACCACTCATGAGACAGTTACCACGAAAATCCAATGAATAGTGGTAGGCCCTTGTCAATTCTTCATCTATCTCTGTTTCTTTGCAATGAGGTGCGAAGGGGAAGAAGAAGAATCACACTTTTCTCTGGTCAGTTTGACGTTTGTGTGGTGAGCACTGAACTCCGCTCCGCTCCTTTGTGGAAGGGAAGCCCAGCTGTACGTACTACTGTTGCCAACTTAGTATTTTGGAACAAGGTTTGTCCAAATCACGAATCACACCAAGGAACTATATTTTCGTCTATTACCTAACTGGTCTCAGTTGTCGTTCAATCCAGCCTTGGCTCTACAGTCTACCTCTAGTTGCTTCACAGAAATGGTATTCCTATTTTAGGCGGGATTTAGCTCTTTTCTGCCAATCCGATATGACAATACTGGCTGATCCGGTAGGTATGAACGGCAACAGGGCCCCTTAACAGGCATATGAATAACCCCCAAAGTCCTTCCCCGCTCTTTCCTTGCATTGGCGCCCTCTTCTCCCTTGTTGCCTCTTCAGGTTAGCGGAACGGCCTCCCTCTTCGCTTCTGTCGGCTGCAGAAAAAAATGTCCTAGGCAATATCATGGTGGAATGAGGCAATATATACTCGACGGCAACGGTGTTCATTAACGTATTTAACAATGTTGTCATTTTATTGAAACAACTTTTTAATTCTTTACATTTTGCTGTTACCTGCTGTAACACCGACTACGTGCACGCCACGCCTCTGCTGGTTTGAATTATTTTGGATAAGGAGATAATGTAGACACATTTTTCATTAGCTATTACAATTGATATTCTTTGAACGGAATCATCTTGCGTACAATTCAGTTCAAAGGATTTAGGGGTACAGTAGTCCTCCCCCCTCCCCCCAAATGAAAGACAATGTACATCGTACGCCTGTTCCTGCACCACTGACTGTATAAGTCTTAATATGAGCGAATATTGGTGTGATACTTTACCTCATCAACTGTATAATAGCGATCGAAAGAGATTGCCCTTGTACCACGAATGTTTCTTCGATGATGCGTTGTCTTCTGCTGCTCTATGAGGCTAAAATAAAAGCAATTGAAAATGGAAAAGTACATTGCTATTCTTAAATACATGATAGGATACGTTATTGCTTGTAAATATGTTTTACAAAACACAAAATCTTCTTATATATCGTAGCTCTTCACATTTTCTTTAAATTTGCATTTTGAATTACATATTAAGACCTATTTAAAATTTCTGTTCTATACTTGGTAAAAAAACTATCGATCATAACTAGACCTCGGATCTAAAAGTGTGCTTTTAGATTCCTAAAATAGGCTCCAAAAACCCTAAAATAGGTTCTAAAAATCCTAAAATAGGTCCTAAAATTCTTACGTTAGGCTCGAAAAATCCTGCAGTAAGTTTTAAAAAAAACTTAAAATAGTTCAAAATTTCTGAATACTGCTGATTAGGTAGTCACCGGCAATGAAAATGGGACACCTATATCCTGATATACGTCGTGTGTTGCCTAACCCTACGGCGATGGCATAACTTAAGCCCCTATCACACGGAACTGGATTTCTAGTTGGAATGCCCTAGTTGGCGATGAACTGACTTTCTAGGTAGAAATTATGGCCGCCTGGCTGACTGCTTGACTGGTTTTGAGGAATAGGACATGTTCTAATTGCTACTAACGTCTTCGACTAGATTCTGTGGAACAGCCAATCAGAGCAAAGTTTGGCCATGTGAAGATAATCTGTGAGTTTGCAAAGTAGCCTTTTTTGTCTGTGGTTTCCGAGTGCGTACAGCACGAAAGGCATGTTTACAATTGAAAAAGCTAAAATATTCTTCCATACGTGTATAGTAAACGTTGTAAAGTATGTATTTTATCAGCGCCGTTCTTCTTTACCTAAAACCATTTAGTACGCAGCGATATTCCTCTCGGTTGAATAGTTATCGTATTTTAAAAATGTGAAGTGAAACGTTGTTTACTTCTCGCGCGGCCGCCATTATGGGAACGAAAGACTATCGACAAGTACGGTATAACAAGTACCGTGTGAGGCGAAAACTAGCAAATGGGTAGCCAGTCCAGCGTCAACTAGAGCGTTCCTACTAGAAATCCAGTTCCGTGTGATAGGGGCTTTAACATTGGAAATTTGCTATTAAAATCCACTCCTTGCCGTATAGTTAGGCAACAATCTGTTTTCATGTTATTTACAGCGAAGCTCCGCAATTTTGTCTGTGAGGATTATCTTATGTATCTACTGAAAATAATATTTCAACAAAAACATAGTCAGTGGTGCAAACTTCAATGCTGAAATGTTAGTTTGCAAGGCGTGAATGCCACAAAGCATGGGACTGACGCGAAAGTGAGCAAGACCACACAGATCAGATCACTTTGGATTGTACAGGCAACAGTGGCACCAGAAAGTTTGCTTTGTTTATAGCTTTGAAAAATCACCATGGACTTGGAGAAAGGGAAATCGACAGAGTACGTTTCAAACACGTTCGTCATTGAATTTTCTAGTGACCAAGCAAAGCAAATTCCTCTGTGTGACATAAAAAGTCTGCAAAACCTTTAAAAATAAATAAAAATCTAAAAAAGGTTCGATTTAGGCACATAAACCTAAAATAGGTTCTAACAAGCAAAATAGGTTTCTTTAGGCACTATAAAACTTCATAAGTTGTTTTGTCTCTTAATGAAACGCTTTAAAGGAAAAAATAGGTTAAAAACCTAAATTCCGAGGTTTAATCATAACGAAGTCATCAAAATAAAATTGGATCTATACTTTTGAACAAAAGTGACATAGTTTTGTGACAAAGTAAACACAAGTAAGGAAGGAGTAGGCATGGACTACCGTGAAAAGTGTATAAGCGGAAATTGCCGATTATTTTTCCCTTACCCACTCTATTTGTATATTTTCGTTCTTCTCTACCATCTTCTTTCTAGATTTTCTTCTCTCAGTTTCAGTTCAAGGTTTTCTGACGCCGTTCCTGCTTACGAGGCCATTGTGAACTTTTCAAGTACTTACCTCTGAACATCTTCCACCAAAACTTGATGCGCCATTTGATTGTCGCGCAGGAAACTGTGGAAGTTTTCTTGCATTTCAGGGGCTACCATGATGTCAGAGAGACGGCCAACGACCGGTTCCTTCCAGAAATCGATGCCCTCCCTTTGGCGCCAAGACAAAAGAAGGTCTCTTGATGTGGCATTGGAAATGGGCAAGCGGAACAGCTTGTGGCTAGGAAAGAAACATATTTATCTGAGAACACTTGTAGGGACCGGGCACGGTCGACCAGGACTCGAATCCGGTTGCTTGGAATATCCTGCCATAACCCTACCAGTGAGCTACACTCTGTCCCATCTATCTGTGGAGCAGCCGAACGAAAATAAGACTGCGCAAGTAGTGACGCGATACGCCTCCACCAATAACGGTGAGAGGAACGGGATTGCGTAATGGAGGGGGGTTACCAGCCTTCCCAGCATCGTGTACTGTTTCGCTCTGGCTTTGCCCACACGATTACCTTCGTCCTTCTCTACCGCTATGCACGGCCCTGCTCCAGAGTTAGCTGGGACAGAGTATAGCCCTCGTTTTACAGCTCTACTAAGTAGAGAAAAACTCTCTGGTGTTGTCGAACTTTCAACCGTAAGCGAGAGTGGGCGATGCAATGAGCTGCGTGCCATGTAATCCTGCCCCTGCGTTGCCAAAATGTGCAGCGTTATTCAGCACATCGTCGTCACCTTTAGTGAGTGCCAACACCAAATGTTTGTATCACCATGAAAGGGAAAACTGTACACAGTGAAAGTGAGTTATTGTTAGCTAAGCGAGTATTTGTGTAACCGAGTTAATGTGAGTCAGCATTGTTAGAGAGGCTGTGGAGACCATGTGGAAGCCAATACTGATGAAAAATAGTAGTTGTTCGCTGTGTACCAGATTTCAGCGCTATATTTCCACCTGGTGATTAAAATTTTAACTGTTTTTTTCGTCAGCATTCGCTTCCCCATGGTCACCATAGCCTCACAGTTTTTGCCTCTCTTTGCCCCCGCAGTACGACCTCTAATGCTGAGCCTTGTCTATTAAGAAGTAAACTGTCATTGCCCCCTCCCCACCCACCCCCAGTTTTGGCACTCTATCGCCGCTACTGTTCATAGGTACAATCTTTGACGAATCTTGGGTAAAACATAAGTGTTCATGTACCCCCATCAGCTGCCACATCATCTATATCACAAGTGAAAAAATTAAAAACCAACAATCATTAAAATGATATAAAGTTGCATTAAGTTTCATTCTGATTATGCTGGCGAGTTAAAAAATCCTAGTTAAATGAACAGTAGGTACAAAATTGAAGCTCACCCTTCGTAAGACAATGATGAGGCTGATACCAGCACAAAGAACCACAATGCACAGAAGACCTTCATTTTTCACAGAAATAAAATAACTTCGTTTCTCGATACCCTCATGTACTGACTGTCAAACTCTTTATTCGATTCATAGTATTTATGTTTGCAGTGATTATATAACTGATTAATATATCTTTGGAACAAGCACCTGCTCTTGCACGTTGTCTGGTTAATTTCAATCGTATCGAGACATCGTTTCAAAAATACATGATAAGACCCAGACAAAGCACAAGATAAGGGCGGACACAGCTAAACATAAGCACTGATGATCACCCAGGCTAGTGAGAACACTCATTCATGACAATAACCTTTCCTCTTTTCTTTGTAAATATGGCAGGTATTTCCCAAACGTTATTGAGAAAGTTACAAAAAGCATTAAATCGCAGTAATTCGGCGTTATTTCTTAACAAATGTTCCCTTATCAATATTATTTTTTAATCTTTATTCTGATATGAACTTTACTATTCTCACAGAATGCTTATCTGCAAGACAAAAGCCATGTATGATATTTCACTTCAACTGAACTGAACTACGTCTCGTGAATTGTATGCACATTTTCTTATCTTCACTGTATCTTATCCTCACTCAGTCTGAAGCTGGCTTTTTGTAACAAATCGCGAGTCAAGTTTATTCAACCTGAATAAGAAATGAACAAATGTAAGATATATTTTCATACTTCTCTCTAACGCCACACACTAAATTAACTATTCCTAATTAGGTTTTTTTTCTCGTTGAGCTGCTTGGGTGGCAAAGTTGTGAACTACCACTTATTTTGGACTTCAAGGACGTCATTATTACCCCTGTATCTACATGTTGTACGTAGTTTCATATTTAATATACAGTGAGTGCAGAAAGTATTCGTACACTGTGCCATTTTTCATGAAAATCGGCAGAAAAGGTGATTTTCACATTTAAAGATCACCAAACGACAATAGAATGCACATTGATTTATCTATGCCGTCGCAAAACGGTTCTTAACATTAATACATACGCAAACCATAAGCATAATATACACACAAACCGCAAGCGACACGTACAGAAAGTATTCGTACACCCAGGAACTCGGGAAGAAAAAGGTTACTGTTGTGCGGATAGGAGCAAAATTTCTGTGCACACATCACACCAGAGCTGCTAATAGCGAATTGCTGTAGCCAAATGCAACGGGAAAGTGCCGCTTGGGGCACACAGTCAAAATGGGCCACAAAGCGAAAGAGACAACTGAAAGTGAGCGAAAGCTGATTATTAAATTGCATAATGAGTGTAAAAGTATACGGGAAAATCGCAGGACTTGTGAACAGACTCCGGTCAACCATTCAGCTTTGGAGGGAGTTAAACGGTGAGGAACAAACGCAGAAGTGGGTGACCACAGGTGCTCAGCGACAAAGAATTTTGGTTACATAGAACGATTATTATTTTTTTATGTATACGGATAAAAGTAGTCAAGCTACTTTCGGAGGTATGTGCTTATGCCCTGGTACCTGAAAATTAACCCAGGGCGTCAGTTCCGTGAATGTTTTACGGATTCCCCCGCTTTTCTTTGATTCATCCTTGATTTCCATTATTTTTTTAATTACAATAATTCACTGTGACATTGGCAAGAATGTCCCAGTGTGAAGAACCAAATTTGTTCGGTTTTCCTGAACAAAGTTGGTTTCACATCATTCTACAAGGTAAGAAGATTAAGATAAAGGTTAGAAATAGTAGGAAGTAAATAAGTGTTAGTGTTTAACATTAATATTATTTATGATCACAGATACGAAATTACATAAGTGTGTAATTGGGTGGGTAATGTTTTCTTAGGATAAGTTTTATTGTGTGTCGTGTGCATTAGTGTTGATGGATGAGATGAGGAATGGACATTAACACGATTCTATGAATGTTAAGCAGGGTCTATGTTCTAGTATGTTATGTTTGAGATAGTGAGAGTATTATTGGCTTTGAGATGTACGTATTAATAGTAGGAAGAGATATGAGAGAACGAGTGGTACCTGATGCAAGGAGACTTGCGGGAGACCAGCAAGAGTTGGTCGGACTGGGATGAACATCGGTACGACGGTTGGTACCCGGGACATCATCAGGAAGGGAAGAAGTAGGGACGGATTTCCTGGGAAGTATCGGGTACATTAGTACGTTCGGTAGTGGAAATATAGAGAATTGTCAAGAATCAGTGAGAGAAGTTTGCAGTGTGTTTAGTAACGAGAATAAAGAAGGGGGTGTAAGATTACAATTTAAGAAAGAAACGAAAAAGAAGAATCTTGGTTAAATTCGGTTGGTTCCTAGGTCGAGTCCTTGCAGTGTTATCCTTTGCCTTTCTCCGGGGAGACGTAACCTTTTTTCGTTTTGGCGTATCACTGTCTTCTGTATTAGTGTCTCCTTCTTGATGTTCCTGTGGGAGGTTCTGCTTCATTATCCTCTTGGTGATCTTAGTCCTAAGGAGGGATGTCCTGTTGTTGAGTTTGTCGAAGGTGGATTCTTTGTGATCTTCTGGGGGGTATATTACATTCCGGAGGTAGGGGTTGAATGGGGAGGTGAGTGATGCCGGATTTGAAGAGGGAATGTTCCTCTTTCGACACCAGGTTTGTTAAGTCGTTTAGTGACGTAAAGTGCTCGGGATTTCTTATTAACTGGTACGTGTTGAAGTTTGGTAGCTTTTGTCTTAAATCTTCGATTTGTTTGTTTGATGTCTGGCAAAAGAAGGCTTTATGTTCCGGTGTGTCCGTCTCGGTTTTACATTTCAGGCATTTATCAGTCTGTCTGAGGTTGTGCTTATATAGGTGTTGACCGTAGGGACCGTGTCCCGTTAGGAAATGTATGAGACCTCTCGTGGGATGGAAATGGTCCATCGAAAGTCGTTCTTTTATGTTTGGAAGGAAGCTGTGAAGTCTCCTTCCTTGCGTAGCTTGTGTCCATTCCTGTTGCCAGACGCTAAACAAGTGGTTGTAAATTTCTGGTACCGTGGCAGGGCGTATTCCAATTAGTTTATAGATTTCGTCCTCTTGTCCATTTCTAAAGTAATACTTTGATGCTCTAGTTTTAATAACGATTTCAATAGGCTGTAGGCCCGCAATCATGAGAAGAGCCAGGGTTGAGGTTGTTCTGAATGCACCCGTTAGGCGAAGTATCACTTTGCGTTGTGAAGATCTCAATCTGTTTTTAATGTACTGTTTACTGGTTTCCATGGCCCACAGGGGCGAGCCATAGGAAATAATAGAATTATATATGGTAATGAGATATGTTTTTATGTGTGATAGTGGAAGGTTGTAGTTTGCTGAACTCAATGTGGCTAGACTGTTTATAGTTGTTTCGGCCTGGGTTGTTGCCAGGGCTATGTGTCTGTTAAAAAACATCTTCTCTTGAAGAGTAATGCCAAGGTATTTAGCTTCTCTTACTCTTTTTAAATTTCTTTCTCTGAGTTTGATTTGAGGGTTTCTTTGTAACTTCCCCTTAAGGATAATATAATGAGTCTTTTCCGAAGTTATTTTGAGTTTAGCATGATCACACCAATTGGATAGCATATTGATTGCAGTGGATGCTTTATCTTCGATTTCCCTTCTTGAGTTACCGGAAGTGAGCATGATAATGTCATCCGCATAAGCTATGATCTGGTCTATGTCTGGATGGTCTTGTAGTTTCATAAGCGCAGGCTCCGTTAGTATTCCAAAGCTCGGGTCCCAGAATGGAACCCTGAGGACAACCTTTTGACGTGATCTTACTCATTTGTAGATCCGGATATTTGATGCTAATTTTTCTGTTAGAGAAATAACTTTTCAGAAGTAGGAAGAGTGTACCTGGGCAGTTCATATTTTTAAGTGTTTGAAAAAGGCTGGGCCACCACAAGTTGTCAAATGCCCCGGCGATGTCCACCATGATTCCAACCATGTACTTGTTTGGAGTGTTTTGTGTTGTAGACGATAGCAGGCGTAATGCATCGTCAGTGCATTTACCTTTCGTGAACCCAAATTGTATCCCTGATATGGGTTTGAGCAGGCGAAATTCTTTGAGTCTTTTTAGGATAAGTTTCTCGAAGAGTTTTCCCAAAACGTTGAGAAGGCATATTGGTCTGTATGAATTGACCCTGGTTTCATCTTTATTTGGATGTTTCTTGATGATTATTAAGTTTGCTTCCTTCCAGGTCTCTGGGAATATCTTCTGAACAAGGCACTCATTAAATAGTTGAGTAATGTAAGGCGTAAGTACTGGGGTGATTTCTTGTATTATTTCCACAGGAATTCCGTCTGGTCCCGGGGACTTCTTCATTTTCATGCTGCTTATTTCGTTTTCTACTTCCTGGGTAGTGAAAGGTAATATTGGTGATTCTGGATATGGCTGGTGATAGATTTCTTGTATCCTTATTTTCCTCGCTGTCGTTTTCAGGTTAGTCGTCTGGTATGAGATTCTTCATTAAGAAGTTGATGGTTTCTTCCAAGTCCTTTGTCATATTCGTGTTGTTCTCGTCATTAATTAAGGTGGAAATGGTTTGCGGTTTTTTTTATTTTGCCGGTAGCGATTTTATACGGGGTGCCCCATTTATTTATTTCCAGACGTTTTTCGATGAAGATATACCATTGTTGTGTCTTATAATTTAGTAGCTCGGTTTCGTATTGCTTTTTTTTTGGCACGGTAAATCTGGAGGTTGGCATTTCTGTATTGTGCGATGATGGATTTTTGATATAGTTTCCTGGCTTTTTGCATTTGTTTCTTAAGGTTGGTTAATTTCTTTGGCCATGGCTTCCTCTTCATTTTCCTTTGGTTATTTCTGGGTGATGAATTTTCAATTGCTTGTCTGATGTTTGCAGAGAGTTCCTCTGCGAGCGTGTTGAGTGATTTTTGTTGGTCCAATTGTTCAGGGATAATGAGCTTTTCTAGGAATTTTTGATGATCGATTTTTCTCCAGTTCAATATGTTCTCCTGGTTTGTCTGTTCAAGCTGATGTTGCGTGTAGATTAAGTCGAATAGTATTAAGTTGTGGTCGCTTGTTGTGGCGAGATCTATAACTTTCCAGTTTTGGACATCGCCCAAGGCCCTTGCATTCGTGAGTGTTAGATCAATGTTGCTTGAGGCGCCCGCCCTTCCCCTGTAGGTGGGGGGATTATCTGGCTGATTTTCGACTTGTAGGTTGTGCTCAGAAATGAATTCCTCCATGGCTACCCCCTTGGTGTCGGTTTCTTGGCTGTACCACCACGGAGAGGAGGAGTTCGTGTCAGCTGTGATTATGATCTTGTAGTTTTTTTACGCATTGCTCAGCGACCACGAAAAGCGTTTCATAGTGCGTAGGATCAAACAAAACCACAAAACGAGTGCTCCGACAATAGCTACAGAACTTGGAAATCGGGGCGTGAATTTATCTGCAAGCACAGTGAGGACTGTATGCAAGAACGAGGGGTATCATGGTCGAGTATCTCGTAAGAAATGTTAAGCCAATCCAGCTAACAGGAAGAAACGCCATTTGGGACGTCAAACTTTTGATTTTTTTCAAAATTTTCAATTTTTGGGAGCTTATAGAAAAAAGGGGGCCCATGTTTAACAATTTTCGGACTTACCCGGCACAGCACAGTAAACATAGGAAATATGGCTAAGGTGTTTTGCCCCACTTCATGGTTATTTTGTGGCCCAAAGATGAGAAATTATGAAAAACGTTCTATAGGGATTATTGTAGTATAGCATGGAAACTACTAATCTGGAAGCAAAAATGATATTAAACAAAATGAAACAGCATTTTTTTAAGAAAATGGTTTTTGAATCATTACATTTGGAATTATAGAACAGACGTTACAGCGATTTTCGTAAAGGTCTTAAAAACGCTAAAATCACCGCACGCCGCTGATTGAAAATGGCTGCCAAATCCAAAAGCAAGCCTGAAAAAAAAGTTTCAATGTCGGTTTTGAACCCTTGAAAGATGTAGAAAAATAGGTTAAAATATTAATAATTTTAAATATGGTGAGGCGACAAATTAATTCAAAATTAGTCGAAAAGGTATGGAATGACCCAAAAAAGCTAAACTGTGAAAGACTTGCCTCGGGGCACTTGTAAATGTATGAATTCATTTGGATTAACAAAAGTTGCACTTTTTACCGTCTACGGAGAAAAATTCACGCATAATTCCCAGAATTCCTGGTGAGCGTCGCGTTTCTTCTGAAACCCGAGCCACTGTTCCCCTGGACACAGTCAGGGTCATTCCTTTCATTTTCAGTTTTATCATATACTCCAATTCATCATGCCCTCCCTGATGGAGTAGTGGTATCGTCGTCGTTTTGTAATCAAGGGGTCCTGGATTCGATACCCGATGGAGGCATATAGTGTTTCAGATCTCACTGAAAACTGTATGTCCAGTCCCGATTAACCTATGTGCATATAGTGGACTTTAAACAACTCCAAATTTTCTGTACTGACTTTTGAACTGACATACACAACATATAATGCATATTAACATGACATTACATCCAAGCATGTATATGTTAATATTATTTATTGGTCTATCCATAATTATAATAATATTAATAATGCGTAAATTAATTAACATTGTATTTTTATTATATGAATAGTTAAAAGACGGTATAAGAATAGAGATACAAGTATATCAGTGCATATTCATTATCTAGCTTATGTGTACTTAATATTGCGAAGATTTGTATAGGAACAACTGTCCTGGCAAGGAAATTGTCAAAGATAAAGAATCAAATACTTATTGAATAACAAAAAAATGATGTTACATTCAGTCAGCAAAATGTAAAGTTCCTGATTAATATTTTATTCATATTATAATAAGTAGTAATAACCCATGGCCCAACAGCCTGTGAGGGCCAGGGCCTACTTACCGGCTGCCGGCCTTACTCCCACATGCCTGTGTTAATGCTCTGTTAACGAAAGAACGTTTGTGTGAAGCCATTTGGGTGAGGTCATTTCATGATAAATTTCAAATCCTAGATTAGAAGTACAACCATGTGTGAAACCACAGATGTGGAAAGGAACCGCAAAATAAAAACCAAAATAATAGCTAAAGAATTAACTAACTAACTAACTAACTAACTCTCTAACCTTCTTAAACCCGAAGGTTCATGGCTGCAGCAACACAGGCCTTCCATCTGTCCCTATCTTGAGCAAGATCTATTTAAGGTTCGTTACGATACTCTTTTCCATCCCTACCGAATATTGTTATTAATTTTCATAAGTTATTGAAAAGTTTACTTCAGAAAAAAAAAACTTTGAGTAAGCTGCATTTAACACTTAATTTTATGCTGCTTTTCCATAGTGCATACCTCTATATTATATTTCACTGTGTGTGTGAATCATGGGCTGAAGATTAACCATTTGTCAAAACCAGCATACACTGTGCTGCACATAAACTCTGTTCAAAGTGAAGAGGAATGGTGTCCCTCTCACCTTTACCATCATGCTACTTTAAACAATATTTTAACAAACATTTATTTCAATTCTGTCAAAATATGCATGGGTATTGGAAAAAATAAGTTGTCAAGTTCTACATTACAAATTTCTCCTCAAATTGCAGTTCTGAGCAGAACTTTGAGCCACTTATTAAGCTGGATGGAGTTTGTCACAAATATCATTAAGAAATGTGTTTCCACTCCCAGGTACTTCTTTTGAAGGATGAAAACGTTCGCTCTTCAAAGTTTTTCATCTAGTTGAGATCCCCAAACTTTGATACTGACTTAAAGCATATGGCAGTTTGGGAACTACCGTATTTACCAGCGTATAAGACAATTTTGTACACATTTTTGAGGAAAAAGGTTAATCAGTAAATATTACAATTAATTTACAGTATTTCAAGTATAAAGTAACATGTAGGTTTACTTTCAACAAATAACTTACATAATCTAATTAGGAAAGAATACATTTTAATCTTCGTCAAAACATACACACATTCATCTCAAGACCTAATGAAGTCACTTGAAACCTCTTCTAAATCGGAATCTGCATCCTCATATGTGTGCATGAACTCTACGTGACTGGAATGCTCTCACATACCACAAGGAAGCAACTCAAAACAGAGAAAATTTCCAGATATGAAGGTAATAAAAAACTGAGTGTCAGAGTATGAGAGACAACCTGTCTTTCAGACCTATTCTTAAAGGGAAAAGTGTATCTTATACCAGGGGTGGCCAATGTGTCGACCGCGGTCTACCAGTCGATCGGCAAGCTGCGAGAGGTAGCCCGCGGTGCTCTGTCAGTCTTTTGCAACGCAACTAGATGATTTGGCCACGGAATTTGAGAGAAGATTTACGGAGTTCTTCCAGTTAGATGTAACTTTCAAGGCCTTCCGATTTCAGGAAATGAAAACTGAATCTGTGGATGAACTCAGTTCTCAAATATCACAATTAGTGGAAGGCGACCCCAGTAAAGTAGAAGAAGAAATAGTGAAGTTCTGCTGCGACATTTACTTGAAAGCAAGAGCAACTGATAGCAACGTATCAGAAATCTGGAAACTATTGTGTGAAAACTTCTATCCAAATATTCGCAAAGTGGCATTTTATTTGACTGCATTTTTCGGATCTACGTATCTATGTGAGTCGGCGTTCTGTACAATGAATGCAATGAAATCAAAGGAGAGGAATCAATTAACTGATGATCACTTGATTTCCTGCTTGAGAGTAACAGCACGTAGCAGTAACGTCATATGACTTGCAACATGATAAACTCATTGGCAGAATGCAATGTCAAGTGTCTGGAAAAAGTCAACTGACTCCTGAAAAGTACAAAATAGTTGTGTAAGTTATTTACTGATGGCCAGCAACGAGTGACATACTTTTATTAAAATGAGTGTTTATGAAGGAATAAAATTGTAGTAACTATGTTTATCTTTTAAAAAATAATACTTTCTCATTAAAAGGATGCTAATGATGAACTGGGGAGATATGGCCTAAAACAGGTGCCAGGCCCACAGTACTGAAGCCAAAACTTACTTAATAAATAAATAAATACATACATAAAATAAAATAAAAAATAAATGTTTTCTTTTATAGACTCTCGTTGTTAGGTCTAAGATAAGTAGACTGCCAGCGATTCTTGAAATGTAAATTAGCCCTCAAAACAAAAAAATGTTGGCCACCACTGTCTTATACACTGGCAAATATGGTAATTGAAAAGAAACAGCTAGCTTCAATGCAAACATGAATGTGCCAGTGTGTCTAATTGACAAAATTAAATTTACTCTCAATTAACCCAGCATTGGTAGCGTACGGTCTCTAGTTCCAGATGTGTGGCTTTAATGTCGTCATTTATTAATGATTGTTTTGTCAACACCCTCCCTTTGTCTAGCTGAGTTTCTAACCTTCCTCTTTTACACCATGATTTGGTTTCAGTGTTAGTCAAATCTTCGAGCTGCTAAGGAGGCTTCGTTGAAACCCCTTGCAGTCTTGAGTCCATGCACGACTATAGGCGTACCTAGTTTTTACTGAAAATCTTGTCTGCCGTTCCGTGTCTGACTAATAGAGAATGCCTTTTTATAATTTTAATTTTTATAGTTTTATAGAATCTCAATTGTTGAAAGATAAAATCTAATTGTAATATTTAATGATTTGGCATTTTAGACCATTAATTTAGCATATTTTAAATAACCCGGTCTCTGGCACCGTGTGCGACCATAGACATAATTTTTCTCATGTGACCCACAAAGGGTTAAGGGTGCCTCAATCTTTCACATGCAGGACAAATATCTAGCTACATTTCCTTATACGAGGGTTACAACAAAAGTCATGGCAACCATTTTTTCCTCAATAATGCAGGTCAGGCAAGCAATTTTAAAATATACAGTGGAAACCCCATCACATGCAATGCATTGTGATGCCACTAGATGACAGTGGCTGCCAAGGCATTGGACTAAGGGAAGTGGGAAGTCAGTGCATGTTTAACAGTTGTGCAGGATGAATGTGACCCAGCGTGAACAGCATTCTTATGTGAAAATAGCAGTTCTCTGTGGAAGGAATGCAAGAGAATGTCACACTGAGCTTGTGGAAGCTTTAGGAAATGATGCCGTACCATACCGAACTGTTGCGAGGTGGACAACAGCATTTGGGCATGGAAGAGAAGCAACTGCCGACATGAAACATTCAGGATAACCTGTGATTGTGTGTATTTTGTCTTTTTCTCTATCCTGATACAGATATCTAGGTTGTTCAAAATTCATACATTAAACGTTAGCATATATCGTAACCTTCCAATCGTATATTTTACTATTTCTTGCCTGGCCCACATTATCGTGGAAAAAAATTGTTCCCGTGACTTTTGATGAAACCCTCGTATTTACATTAACACATTCGGGTCTGGCCTCATAATACAGCATTTTCACCTCTGGCCTGTGGGTTTTGGTTGTTTCTCAAAAAATCATAGAAATTTTTTTTTGTAATTTGTTTTTATTTACCACAAATTTCTTAAATCTACAAAACTTCCTCTTTTCAATGAACAAATATTTGTTAAATTTTCTTTTCATTTTCAGACATTTTTGAATATTTTTTCAGCAATGTTTTGTGAAAAAAAAAAGTACAACATTGTAACATATGTTAATATAGAGATATTTTAAGTTCGTAATCTGGAAATTTCAATAATTAACAATGCAAAAACTACATAAACTATCAATACATCTTTTGAATCTTGCATAAGAATACTTCTTATGTGCACATAACAAAAAATAATTACAAATTACAGGTAATTAGCTTTTGTTGAAAAAGTTCGAAACATTCAGGAATGCAGAGAGCAACATCACAGCTGGAGCAGTAAAATGTTGCGTCTTTTCTTGCTCACTTGCCAGTTTCTTTTTTCTGCCTGTCTCCACAAACTTTACATGACCTACAGGGCCTTGACTTTTTCCCTCTAAGGGGGGGGGGGATTTTCCTTGGAAAATGGCGGCCTGTTAGCCTATCTGCTGTAGTTGACATTGATGTTTGACCTTGAATATCTTTGCCCGCTTTGATGAGTAGTGCTTCCCCTAATTGGATGATGAACTCTTCCAGAGACATATTATGATTTTCCCTGTTTACTTTCTTATAAATTACATACGCATTCACCACTGACCTAATGAACAAATGGAATGCAGAATTTCCCCTATGCAGTCTGGATCTAACGACGTCATTCTAAACAATGCAACAACGTACATCAACCTGACAACAAACAGTTGCAGGTGCGAGATAAAAATAGGACATGAGTCACCTAGCGGTCGGAATTTCAACCAAGAGGCTTGAAGGAACACGCACATGAGACAAACTACGAACATAGCCCGTAGTTCAATCAGCAAAGCGATTGCATACCGCAGGATGGGCTATGCCAGTCTTTCGTCCATACTGACTTTAAGTGCACTGCGGGCTACCCGTCGTGAGACCCCAATGTGTTAAAGATAACACGAGGCACATACAGAAAGTAAGTTCCCATTAACCATAAAATAATACAAGAAGGTCAGTGTTAATGCATTAGTTACATTGAATAATAACCTACTTCTCAACATATTCACCACCTTTGTTCAGGCATTTGTCATAGCATGGCACTAAATTGATTGATTAAAATAAAATGTTTGGGTGTGTCGAACACTTGGGTCATTTGCACTCATCACATTATATGGGGTCTAGCCCTAATGGTAACTAAAATCAACAATTGTCTTAGACAACTAAAATCTCCTTATGCATGTTAAAAGCTGAGGTTGTAAAGGAACACTCAGCACACATGTGGACAAAACAGAACACAACACACAACTCTTAAGATTATACTGGCTATAGGTTCATATGCCAGAGCCTCGTTAACCTGCAAGACTACTTACAGGGGTGTGCTACATGGAAGTGAGGTTGACGTATGGGTACCGTCTAAAAAGATCACCCCTTACACCCCATGTGGCACTAAATTTTGTATGCTTATGTCATATGTAGAGCCCGGAAGTTTGGCAAAATGCCTTTTTATCTACTGCATATATTGCTAAAAAATTTCCGGATATACGTTTTTTATGTTGTTTCGAATGTTTCAGAAGCCTCTTCATTTTGCCTATTTGGGACCCCACTGCCTATTTTTAATTATAATGCCTTTTTTTGCCTTTTTCAATGAAATTTGATCATTTTTTGAAAAAAATATGTTGGCATTCATTTTTCTTCCGTTTATTATGTGAATAATTTTCTCCTTATTTAAGTAATATTGAACTTACGCATGTTTCAACATTGCTGAAGGAGAAAAGTGTGAGAAAATAGTATTTCATGATGAGTTCGGATATTACCTCTCGGTTAACATCTCCTTGTGCATGATTGACTGCTGAAGTGGAGAGGTTGATTTCGAACACAAAGAAGATATTTCTGAAATCTCCCTCTCGAACCCGAAAATTTCAGGAAGTTGTGCCTGAGCTTAGTTTACCTCTGCAACCAGTCTTGACGAGATGGGGAACTTGGATATCAGCAGCTATATATTATGCTAACAACCTTGAAAAATTCAGTGAGGTGATCGATGCTCTTCCAGAAAATTAAGCGGCTTCAATTCATGAAGTGAAAAAACTCCTGTGCTATTCAGAACTGAAGAATGAACTGTCGTTTATTTTTGCACATTATGGTGCATTGCCAGAGACAATTACAAAGCTAGAAAAAAGGGGTGAGACTCTTATAGAATCCATGAAAATTCTTCAAGGAATCTATGCAGCAGATGACGTAAGTGCCAGAAGAAAAGGGGTCAGCTGTTGCAGAAAAGTGCAAACAGGTAGTGAGTGCAAATGAGGACTTGAAACAATTGAAAACAATTTGTGATATTCTAAAAGGTGAAAATGCTGTTAACAAAATGAGTCCAGCTACATAAGCTTGTTTTATGTATGCTCCAATAACTTCTGTCGAAGTAGAAAGATCATTTTCTATTATGAAAAACATTCTCTCTGACAGACGACTATCAATGAATTGAGTTGTTGATTTGGTGTTTTAAGTCCACTTTATGCACAGTAAGACTAATCGGGACTGGACCTACAGTTTAAAGTGGGATCTGAACCACTTGTGCCTCCACCGGGTATCGAACTCGGGACCCCTTGATTGCAAGGCGACGACGCTACCACTGCGCCATCAATGAATGTTGACAACTTTAAAAAAAAAACACCTAGTAGTTATGTGTAATCAAGATGGAGAAAATTGAAATGTTCTTCCCAATGTAGATTTTAACATGTTGCCAGAAATTATATATAAAAGTAAGCGACTTCCAAATGTGCCTTTTTTTCGGTTTATTTTGCCTTTTTTTCATTTTTAGTGCCTATTTTCCACATTATAAATGCCTTTTTGCCTGCCTATGTTAACGAAAATAAATGCCTGAACTTCCAGGCTCTAGTCATATGTGTCTGTCGACAAAGGCTGGAACTATCTGTACCACAGTGTCACTGTCAAACCATCTTGTCAGCTGAACGGAGAGGTGAAAATTGCTACATATGATGTTGAGGCTGTATGGGAAGGGGTTGATTATCTCCCACTTCCCTTCTGTGAAATGTCTGCTCCATCATCTGACCATACTGTCACTCATGACATCCGGTCATGCACTTCATACAGTTGCTGCGTACGAAAGAAATCGGAACTTACTTTCTGGATGGAAATCATACCTCAAAATTTAAAAAGTGAGCTGTGGAACGTGGCCACCGAGCCATAATTTGGGAAGCCCTGTTTTAAATTAATTATTTATTGGATTACATGATGTGGCTTTTCTGGTAGAACTCCCAGGCTTAACCTTGCCATGATAATAAAAGCCATTCCAAAGGAATACTTCATGAAATATAAGAAGATATCTACTCTTGTAGTTGATTTAAAACGTACACTTGGCAACACAGAACTTCCAATCTACCAGCGTTTTCAGTTGGTTTATAACAGAAAACAATGCTAAAATGTATACAGCCATGTATTTCACAAAACATATAGTATTACAAAAATATTATCTACATTTTATATCTATATATTAAATCTCAAATCTGCTTCAATCATTATGACAAAAGTTTTAACTGGCATAAATACTTCTTACTTTAAAAGCATTCAAGAAGAACCAACATATAAATTAATTAAAAATGCTTGATTTATACATGATTCCACGTGTAAAGTAATTCTTCAAAAATTCTTTGGGCATATTTCATGAGTACATTGTCAGTTTAAATTATCCTATTAGTCTCTTCAGCTACAACTCAATAATAAAATTAATATCATCGCAAATACATGTTACTTACACACAGAGATACATACATATCCCAGTCAACTTTACAACAATTGAGCTTGTAAATCTGAAAGATTTTCAAACACACATTCTGTTCTAATTTTCTGCAATGTTGTTACATCCTTTTCATGAACAATATAGGCATTCCAACCTGCCTGAGTAGCTCCAACATAATCTTTCTCATAGGTATCACCAATGTGAAGTGCCTCTTCAGGTTTCACATCACAACCACGAAGTTTTAAAGCTATATCAAATATCCTTGGATCTGGTTTCTGGCAACCAGCATTGTACGAAGACACAATGAACCTAAAATAGTCTCTAATTCCCATGCTAATAAGAAGAACGTCTAAGCGATCATCAAAATTCGATATTACCCCTAGAGGCATTTCACTTTCACGTAAACAATCTAAGAGTTCCTTTGCACCCTCGCAGTACTCCCAACCATCAGATGTTGAGTAGGTTGAAATAAGGTGTTTCGTTACGTTTTGTAGCAAAGTGTTGTTCAAGGAAATGCCAGCACCATAGAATGTCCCACGGACCACCTCACTCCACCATCGATCCCATGACATCCCCGTGGCAGCACCAAAGTTGGGGTGTACTGCGTTCAGACGCTTCATCTCTGCTTTGAAGCTGGTACTCAGTTTTGAAGGGTCGGCAGAAATTCCAAATTTAGATCCTATTCTTGCATACTGTTCTCCAGGAGACATGCGAAACTTCAATATGGTGCCTGTCACATCAAATGTGATTAGACGGAAACGATTCATAGTTCTGTAAAACAATATACCAAAGTCAATAAGTATACTTGTATTAATGGCACATACACACAAATAATAATTCTGTGGTACTTCTGAAAACCTATCAATTTCAGTGGATGGTAGGACTTCGTGATTGCACCTTGCAATTAAGGAGTCCTGGGTTCATTCTGAACTTTAAACTGTAGGTCCAGTCCTGATTAGCCTATCTGAGCATAAAGTGGACTTAAACACTGCATGTGGCAATGCTCACTAAAATTAATAGGTAATTTACTTGTTTGTAATCAATGACATTTTTATTGCTTTACACAAAGTGAACTAAATCATATAGTTATTCTGATTAAACAAAAAAAATTGTCCTGCTAAACTCCATGGTGGTCTAAGGACCACAGCTTTTTCATTGGATGGCACATGATCAGTGCATCGAGTCCCATCATCGTTTTCTGGCTTTCAAGACTAGAGCACACAACTTTTTCTATCCAAGTCGTTCCACAATTGCCAACATGACGCTGGGCCAACACTGAAATTTTGGGGTTTACACTGGGAATTGAACCCAGGACCATGTGTACCATATGTGAGAGCGCTAACCATGTGGCTACATGAGACCCTTGTTTATTTTGAAAAGAAGGGAAAAGTTTTTGTGTAAAATGGTTTGGTGGCATTTATATGTTACAAAAGTTATTGTCACATTAGTTAAAAAAAAATCACGAACAAGACTGCCATCTAAGATATTAAAATTCACTATTGTCGCCACTGATATGGAACAGCAACTACGAAAGCTACTGTGCAATTGGAGAATGAGCATGCTGCATCCAAAGAATTTGTTAGGGGCAGTCATAGACATCCAGGATAGACATCCAGGAAAGGGGTGGGGCACAGCCACACCCTGGAAAATTAAAGTCAACCAAAAATTATATATTTGACACATACACAGTGGACTACTTTTAATTCGAACTTGGATAATTTGATTTATTCGATAAATAGAACTGAAGTTTATTCCCCTTGAAATCAACTTTTCATTAATTCGAACATTTTTCTTGTGTTCTTGGGAGTTTGAACTAAAAAGAGACCACTGCATAACTTCATTTCATTCACAGTAATGTTTGTTAGTTGCAGGAAAATAATAACTTCAAACTGAAGCATTTGGGGGGAGGGACAACCCTATTATGCTTGCCCCTTCCTGGAAAAAAACTGTGGACCTCCATGTGGGCAGTGCTGAATTCTGTCATCTGCTGAAGCCTGTTTGGCGAAATAATCAACTTCAAAATTATATTTTTGTTTTTTTCCTTTGAAAGCCAGAGAGGGTCACAGGAACAGCTGAACCAATCCACTTGGTCCAGTTGCCGTGGTGAAGGGAAATTCTCGTGGTATTCTGCCTTGCCAAATTTTTCATTTGGAGTCATTTTCGAAACAGGTGTCACTCTCAACAAGGTCAAGCATGGGGAAGCCTAATGGTTGCATAACATTAGAGGCAAGCGTGCTAGAGGGTTATTCATACGCTGCGACCTACCGGATCATCAAGTGTTTAAATCCTGCCTAAAATGGGGATACTATTTCTCTGAAGCAACAAGAGCTAAAGTCGGGAAGGAATAACCTAGCAGTGACGTCACTCCCTGCTAAGTCAGCGTTGCCAACTACTATGAAAGGAACCATGGCACTAGTAATGGTACGAGCAGTAAGGATCGCGGTGCAAACTACCAATCTTCAATTTAAAGTTAGCACTGCTAGATGTCTATTTTATGTTTGTTTATTTTAATTATTTCATATAATTCGGCTTTCAGCAAACCTTCTGCATGCGGAATATTGAGAGATGACAGCCACGACTTCATTTCATCCTTCCTGCTGTTTGATGTTGGGATTTCTTCCACTAACTTGTTGTGGTACGGAGTATTGTTGCACACAATAACAGAATTTGGGGACAGATTGGCAAGTAGCTGTTTTTCGAACCACAACATAAAATTGTTAGTGTTCATCTCCCCATGATAGTCCCCAGAAGTTGTTTTTGAAAGGAACACTAACTTTGCCCCTCCACAAATCCAGTTTCACTGCCAGCATGCACAATAATAAACCTGGGACTCTTTCCTGTTGGCACTTTACCCCCCCCCCCCCCGAATCTTTGGAATCCAGCCAAACTTTGGTGACAGTGCCGTGTGTGTTCATGAAACTTTCATCCATGTAAATGGAAGACCGGCACTCTCTGTGCAGTTCTTTAAGTTCACGCAAAAATGATCGCCGCTCACAACGCAACGATGCTGTTTCGTTCAAGGAGTAGCTTCCTGCTGCTTACGCTATGCATTTTTAATCTGAATCCTAAATTTCTTATGATCATGCGCAACGACCAACGCGAACCCTTAAAATTAACATTTTCTTGCAGTTCCTTCATCAGTTTATGTACGGTGACAACAATGCCTTTCGTGTATAAGTCATGGATTGTTCGGCGCACGACTGCTTCATCAAAAGAATCCAGATTTGTGACACGTTGCTGGGTGTTCAGTCGGTTTTTGCCCACCGTTGAAAAAGATTTCCCACTCGCACTCGCAACACTTTTGTCTTTATCCTTCAAAATTCTCCACACCTGTCGCCACGGACGTTCTGTGAACAGCTGTGGTTGTTTTTTCATCACAATCAAAGTACTTATGCACACTGAAAACTATTTCTCTTGCATCGCTGTGAAAGGGCTTGCCTTTCTTTACGCCACTGCTCATTGTACAATAATGACAAAACCAGCAAAAAAAAAAACAAAAAAATAACGTGCTAACAAAGAAACAAAATAGCCTGCAATCCCTCGCTCGTAGCTGCGGTTTGTTAGACTAATGTAGCAGTGTGGGGGTTTGCACGCCTGCATCACCCCTCTCGGAATGATTTCAATTGGCTTGCATGTCACCTTGTCGTCCACACTAGCGAATGAGCCTTCGCTTCTGGAAGGAGAGGTGAAGGTGGGAGATGACGTCACTGCCAAGTTATTCCTTCTGCGCTGTAGACTGCAAAGCCAAAGCTGAATTTAACTACAACTGAGGCTGTTTATGTAATAGACGAAAAAATAAGTGCTTGATGCGATTCATGATTTGGACAAACCTTGCTAAAAACTAAGTTGGCAACAGCAGTACCTACATCTAGGCTTCCCTTCCACCACTGGAGGAGGGGAATTCTGTCGTTTGCTCACCACAGAAAAGTTAAACTGACCCGAGAAATGTGTGGTTCATCTTCCCCTTTCCACCTCTTTGCAAAGAAACAGAGATGGTTGACAAGGTTCGACCATTATTCACTGGATTTTTGCGGTAACTCTCTCATGAGTGGTAGTTCTTTCTAGGAGTGATTGGCTAAATCATTGAGCAGATTGCAAAAAAAAAAAAAAAAATCCTGATTTTTCTTATTTGAAAAATGCTCGACAGCTGTTGAAGTAATGTTGCATCTATCAACAACAATGTAATCTTCACACCGGATACCTACTTAAATTATGTGCAATCTTCAATCTACTTTTGCAGAAAATAAATGTAAAAATCAATTAAACCTGTGAACTGAACATCAGTTTGCTGTCTATATTTTACAATAATAAAATGAAGAATGGTGTAGATATATTTACCAAAATCAAAGATACACTATTTTCAAGGAGACGGTATACTTGAGGAACAAGTATAATGTAGTCTGCTGTCTTCAAATGCTAACTCAAATGTTTCCACTCTTTCAATTATGTATACATTAAAATTACTGAAAGTAATTAATCAATGTAAGTTTAATGATAATTTTAAAGGTGCACAACCCCTCTTATCTGATAAGAAGCCATACATTAAGTCAACCATTGTTAACAATGAGATTACTGGTATCAAGAAATTCATCAAATTCAACAGAAACTTGTCTTAATCCCACACAGTATCTGTAATTTATTTATGTGAAACGTCCCTGACAATTGTCTAATGCATTCTACATACAATACAAATTGTTTAACTCCTAATCTTAGCATGACTGATACCATGCAATACCTATACATATGTAAACAAATCTATCCATGATTGTTACTCATCATTCAAATAACTGCATGTTTGATTTTTTGTGTTGCTTTTCTGCCACTTTTGGCTAATCACGATGAAGAGGATGAAACTGAACATCCATCTCCCCGGATGGGATTCAAACCCAGGAACCCTGGCATCGTAGCATGCTGTGCTAGCCATTCCACCATGGAGGTCAGACACACTGTATTTGCAACAAGCAGAGTTGAGAGAGTTAATGAGAATGAGTAGTAGTAATGGAGTGGAGAAAGGAACTCTAACATGACTCAGGATTTTGCATTTTACAAAATAATTGGCATAAAACAGTAAAAACTTTGAATTTCTTTAAAATTTGTTCTAGGTCTGCTTCATGTACAGATAAACTTATTTGGGGTGGACCTACATGATCCAAAGCACTGTAATATACTCCACCGGGTATCAAACCCAGGACTATTGATCATAAGGTGATGATTTTACCATTATACCATCGGTAATATTTAGAGCCCGGAATTTTTTTTCAAAATGCCTCTTCTTATCTACTGCATATATTGATAAAAATTTTCAGGATATACGTTTTTTATGTTGTTTCGAATGTTTTAGAAGCCTTTTCATTTTGTCTATTGGGACCCCACTGCCTATTTTTAATTATAATGTCCTTTTTTGCCTATTTTCAATGAAATTTGAATTTTTTTAAAAAAAAAATGTGTATATAAATTATTTTTCTCCCAAAAAACGTTGTTGGCATTTATTTCTCCTCCATTTATTATGTGAATAATTTTCGCCTTATTTAAGTAATATTGAACTCACACATGTTTCAACACTGCTGAAGGAGAAAAGTGCGAGAAAAAAGTATTTCATGCTGAGTTAGGATATTTCCTTTCGGTTAACATTTCATTATGCATGATTGACTGCTGAAAACCCGTTGCAGAACACCTGCACAATTACGTCATTACATCCAGAGACCGTGTCAGGAGGTTATTGACAAGAAGCAGCACTAATGCCGAAGGGCCTTTGCATGGATTCCAAAATGAAGTTCTCTATCTTTAGTTTAGTTCTGTACTTTGGAGGGAAAGGATCGTGTAGTTGTCATCCTGCCAAAATTTAGTGTGCCATTAAGTGGTAAGTTACATGGTTACGTGCGTGAATTTGGTGAGAGCACAATTTCGACAGACGGTACTATTCTTCTCTGCAAGATATGTGAAAAAACAATCAATTGTGAGAAAAAATACTTTATATCTCAGCATGTGTCAACAGCAAAACATAAATCTGCAGCTGCTAAAATAATCAGACAGAAGAAGATATCCCTAATTTCAACAGTGGGCATTTCATCCAACAGGCAATCTCAGTTTTCACTTGAACTGTGCAAAGCTTTCATGGAAGCAGGAATACCTTTTTTGGTAACAGTAGTATAAGCCAGAGACACATTAAACTCGTTTGTTTTCAAATAAAAATCATTGCCACTTACCTCATATGCATAGCGGAAGATTTTTCAAGCTGGGGATCACTTTTTTTTCCATGAAAAAAGCATTATTTTTAACATTATAATCATTTATTGGTCATTGCTAATTCGGCGGGCAAATTTTGACTCACGTTGTCTATCGTCAGCTGATATGCAGTATCGTCAGCTGATGTGCAGTGTTTCAAAACTTATGAACCGATAAATGCCGCACAAACTATTCACAAAAGGTTTTTAAGCGAAAATTGAGGCTAGACTCTACTTTACGTCCTTATCTGCATGGTGATTGCTTCTTTGCGTTCGCGGTGCGGCACCCGGCATCTCTTCGGGTAAGTACCTTTTTTCTTTTTACACTTTGTGTTCACGATAGCCCCACTATCCATTCACGGGGTCGAGGTATGTCTACGAGGTTAGGTTAGGCCTGTTAGGTTAGGTACCATTAGCACTCATTTCACCCCTAAATATGTGCTTCATCATCTAAAAAATTCCTCAGTACGTTCAATTGCGCATATCCCGAAAACATCGGTTTTTCTCGATTTACTCCTTCAGGAAATTTTTGCTCGCTTTGGGATTTACGTTGTTGAATTCCTTATAAAATAAGCTTTCCAACGATATATGACACGTATTCCTTAGGAAAAGGACGTAAACTAGACTTACCTTACATTGGAAAAAAAAAAAAATGCTCACACGTCATCTTGTCATGGTTGCTACACTGTGAGCGGGTTACATAACCGAACGCACGGACCATTTGATTCACGTAGTCGACGGTAATGGCGGCACGAGCTATCGTACAACGGAGATGCATGATTGACGAAAAATACCTTATTTACAGGCAAAATACATTGCACGATTCTAAAAAAACAATTTCTCCGGCTTCAGAAAGTCCTCAAGAATGCAATTCCGTAAGTACTTTCTCGTCTTTTCTCCTGTAAATTTTTAGAAATCCGTCTCCGGCTTATACTACTGTTACCCCTTTTTTTCCTGAGAAATGCAGTTAAAGAAACGGTGCTGTCGGAATCTATGCTGCGGAAAACATATTTAAGTGTCTGCTACGAAGAAGCTCTGCAAAGAATTCATGCTGAAGTTGGTGGAAAGATGATCTGGATTTCAATAGATGAAACTACTGACAGTATGGGAGGCTACATAGCCAACGTCATTATAGGATCTATGGAACCAACATGTGGAGAATCCTCGTCATTTCTTCTCACATCAGAACAACTAGAGAGAGCGAATAGCTCAGTTATTCGCAAATTCCCTACTTCTGCTCTGGCCAGATGGTGTACATCATGATGACTTGTTACTTTTTATCAGTGATGCAGCTCCCTATATGAAGAAGGCTGCCATAGCATTGAAAATTCTCTTCCCAAACATCTGTAGCCCACGCAATGCACAGAATTGCTGAAGAAGTTAGTGTGTTGCACCCAGAAGTGGAGAGGTTGATTTCGAACACAAAGAAGATATTTCTGAAATCTCCCTCTCGAACCCGAAAATTTCAGGAAGTTGCGCCTGAGCTTAGTTTACCTCCGCAACCAGTCTTGACGAGATGGGGAACCTGGATATCAGCAGCTTATATTATGCTAACAACCTTGAAAAATAGTGAGGTGATCGATGCTCTTCCAGAAAATTAAGCGGCTTCAATTCATGAAGTGAAAAAACTCCTGTGCTATTCAGAACTGAAGAATGAACTGTCGTTTATTTTTGCACATTATGGTGCATTGCCAGAGACAATTACAAAGCTAGAAAAAAGGGGTGAGACTCTTATAGAATCCATGAAAATTCTTCAAGGAATCTATGCAGCAGATGACGTAAGTGCCAGAAAAGGGGTCAGCTGTTGCAGAAAAGTGCAAACAGGTAGTGAGTGCAAATGAGGACTTGAAACAATTGAAAACAATTTGTGATATTCTAAAAGGTGAAAATGTTGTTACCGAAATGAGTCCAGCTACATTAGCTTGTTTTATGTATGCTCCAATAACTTCTGTTGAAGTAGAAAGATCATTTTCTATTATGAAAAACATTCTCTCTGACAAACGACTATCAATGAATGTTGAGAACTTAAAAAAAAACACCTTGTAGTTATGTGCAAACAAGATGGAGAAAATTGAAATGTTCTTCCCCAATGTAGATTTTAACATTTTGCCAGAAATTATACATAAAAGTAAACGACTTCCAGATGTGCCTTTTTTTCGTTTTTTTTTTTCATTTTTAGTTCCTATTTACCACATTATAAATGCCTTTTTGCCTGCCTATTTTAACGAAAATAAATGCCTGAACTTCCAGGCTCTAGTAATATTGTTGCCCAGGAAAACTTATGAGCGAACAAATTGATCCACCAGATTCCAGGTTCGATACCCAGTGGAGTGAGTGCATAGTGGTTCACATCCCACTTTAAACCCTATCTGTGCATAAAGTGTACATAAAATAAAAACTCAAATTGATCCACCAAATTCTTGGTATAATTTAACAATACAGGGAATTTATCCAATTTGTTTGAAATTTGGAATACTTACTAATTTGGGCCTCGTAATCACGAATCTGCACTTAAAATTTGGCGCTTATTTGGGGGAAGGTGAATCCAGCCAATTTCTAACATGCCTTTAACAGGGACTCTATAGAGAAAGCCAGGGAGCCGGAGCGGAGCGTAGCGTAGCAGAGCGGAGACAAGGCCGCGTTAGCAGTTGGGGGTGGTAGGTCAATTACCCCAGGAGCGGAGCCCAGAATCGGTGGGAAATTTGGAAATCGAGGGTGTAGAAATAAGCACTTAATTTAGATTATTTTGCTATTTCCACATGTGAGCGCCAAATCTTAACTGCAGATTCGTGATTAGGGGCAAAAATTAGTGAGTATGCCGAATTTCAAACAAAATGGAGAAATTCCCGGTATTGTAAAATCGCTCCAAATTTTTCTTTTCTATCCTTACTAGTGTATTTTTAAAAAATGACAGGTGATGTGATGTTTGAAATTACCTGTTTGTCATGAAGAGGTGCACAAAACAATCAAACAAACTTCCATTCTGTTCATACAATTTTATATTTGGTAGATCCTGAGTAATCAAAAGAGATCGACTGTTAATTTCAAGAGAAATCAAACAAAGACATTCACATCAATCCAACATGTTAATTTACAGTATTTCCAAACATCACAATTTTATATTTGTAACTTTAGTGGACTTTCAGGTATCTATCTACTGTATCTATATGCTAAAGTTCAGATTCACAGCTTACACTGAAACAGTAACAAAACAAAACAACATGGTACAGAAGAAACTAAAATCACACATTCACATTGATTGAAAATTGTGTCCCTGCTAAAAAAAAATAATAGCTAATAATAATATTTGGAGGTAGAATGTTGCAAGGTGGCAATAACCAGGCTCTAGGACAAAGTAGTCAGCACCCAACATAACATGCTATGATGTCTGGAGTCCCTGGTTCAAACCCTAGATATAACATATAGGTGTATTACTGTGTGTCCCATCATCCACCTCATTCACTTAACGGGTATGGTATGTAACATTGTTATTCGTACACATAGAATTTCCGAGGAAAAAATGTCATGTCTACTAGTAAATATAATCATATTCATATGTACCTGGAAATTATGTTAATGAAAGTTTCACCAACAAATGTCAATAAAAATGTATGTTCAAAGTGTATAAACAGAGCATATAATTTATGTGAAAAGAGAAACACATGCTGTTTCATGCAACATTGTTATTCGTACAGGCAAGAGTTTCAATTTTCCTCGCATACAGCGCCACCGCTATTCGGGCGATTTCGTGCAGTTTGCAACTTCGTAACAAGTTTGAACATGCAGGCATGCTCACCGTCAAGTGGAATGCTGGCGTAGGTATTGTTGTAGGCCTATCGTCTATCTATCAGCATGTTCCAAATGGGCAAGGTGAAGGAACTTAGTTCCGATCTGAAGGATGTTGTTATAACTTTGGCCCTTCGAGGTTATTTGTTAAGAAAAATTGGACAAACAGTCAATAAATCACACTTCACAATTCAATATAGTAAACAAATTTAGAGAGGAAGGTTCAACACAGAATGTGCCCAGAAAACCAAAAGAGAGACGGTTGAATAAACGTGATGAACACTTTATTTTAAAAAGAGTGCGGTTGGCACATTCTTAGACTGTTAGAAAGAGTGGAAAGGACAAGAGAGAAAGAGCAGAGAAGGAAGAAAATGAAGGAAAAAGAGTGTGAGATATAAAGCCCAACCACATTTAATATGGAAGTAAATATGTTTAGCCTTTTAGGTGAAAGTACAGTAGACAAGTGAAAGCCACCTGCTAGAAAGTTCCAGAACAACTTTCTAATAGTCTGGAGGGAGTAATGTTTTGTGTATATATAATGCCCTGTTTTTGTATCTTGTTACCTTTGTACTTGATACAGAGTCTGAAGAAGTCCTTGTTAGAAGGTTGAAATGTTACGTTTAGTTTATGTTTTTAATAAAATAAATTACTGCCTTGGTCAGCATATTTATTTTTTCATAATCATGGAAACAAGGCTTAATGGTGTTATAACAAGAAATAAGCACTTTTGATATAACAAACTTGCATTTTGTGCAAAGCACATTCTTAGACTGTTAGAAAGAGTGGAAAGGACAAGAGAGAAAGAGCAGAGGAGAAGGAAGAAAATGAAGGAAAAAGAGTGTGAGATATAAAGCCCAACCACATTTAATATGGAAGTACATATGTTTAACCTTTTAGGTGAAAGTACAGTAGACAAGTGAAAGCCACCTGCTAGAAAGTTCCAGAACAACTTTCTAATAGTCTGGAGGGAGTAATGTTTTGTGTATATATAATGCCCTGTTTTTGTATCTTGTTACCTTTGTACTTGATACAGAGTCTGAAGAAGACCTTGCTAGAAGGTTGAAATGTTACGTTTAGTTTATATTTTTAATAAAATAAATTACTGCCTTGGTCAGCATATTTATTTTTTCATAATCATGGAAACAAGGCTTAATGGTGTTATAACAAGAAATAAGCACTTTTGATATAACAAACTTGCATTTTGTGCAAAGCAACAACATTAGGCCGTTGTTTCCATTATGTACCTGCAGATGGCATGAGCGTCGAAAGTCACGCTGTCTCGCCAGTGTTTCCAAACATGCTTTTTTACGAGAATTTTTTTTGACTATGCTTACCTAACCTAACCCAACCTAACCTTGCCGGAAATGGTTTTTGGGGCTATCCATCAATGGTTTGTGATGACATAATGAACACGAAATTATGTATTTTTCGGTTAAGAAGGTTGAACCACTGCATACCCACTCCAAATCGACAAAACACAAGCACGACGCCATATTGCATGTTCCTCAACGGAAGAAAGGACCCAAAGGAATTACTCGTAATGTGAAAAATCGAAGTTATTTTCGTGTAAAATGTTCCGCAATACACATTTGGTAAGTACGAACCATTTGAAACTGAAAATTTCCGATAGAAATGTGTCTCCGATATAACAGACATTTGCCACTTCTTTTCTTTTATATTATTGTGTACGATTAGAAAAGTTGTACAAAAAATGGCATGTTTCTCTTTCAGTTTCATTTAATTTATTATTGTCATTGGTTATACAGAATTTGGGTAAGATTTTGTTCCTAATAATATTAGTTATTGAATTGTAAAGAAACAATTTCAAAAAGAGTGTATTTCCTTTCAGATATTAAAGCATTTTCTTTGAAAAACCGTGTGTACTAATAAGAATGTTACATACTGTATCAAAGGGATGTAAAATAACCAAAATAGGAAGACAAGTAAAACTCTGGAAGCGAATATAATTCCTAAGAAATATATCTTAACGGATGAGAAACAAAAAACAAAAATTAAAACAACAGACTGCACATGTTGGTCCCTCACCTGAAACATAGTACAAGTTTCAAAACTAAGCAGAAATGGAGAATTAGCTATGCCATGAACTAGGTCATAGTTCACACGAGACAAAAAGTTTCGTATTTACTTATTTCGTTTCCTTTTACTGCACATTTGTACGATATGTAATTTAACTAATTTCCCACTGTTGAGTTATCGTCTTATTTCCCTTCTTTCTATTTCAGTAAATATGTACCACAGAGAAGTTCAGTCTTCCAAGTGTGTCAGTGTGCAATTTCGAACATATCAATTTTTAGATAATACGTGAGGAAAAAAAAAGATCGTAATATTACGCTGTATGTATTTTACAAAAATAGAAAGGTGGTCGTTACTTTACACCAAGGTTATTAGAAGTATAGGTTGGGCCAATCCGTTGTTTACTCGTAATGACGAAACGACGGTAAGAGGTGAATTTATCCATGAAATGAATTCCAAATCTATGCGCTAGTGTTGCACTATGCAGATAGGAAAATCATGCCAGAAACTGAACACACGAAATCGAGTACACAAATGAGCATTTCCACCCAGTTACAATTTGTGGCTTTAGACAAATTGAAAATAAATATAGATAGGTACTTATTGTTATGCGGGACAGAATATTTTTGATCGGAACGGAATATTTTTTTTTTAAATCCCGTCATTCGGGACAGGAAATATTCGCAATTTCTCGACTAACATGAAATGTAATATTGTATAACTTTGCTTTCACGCAAACTTGTCATAAAGTAATATTTCATTCTCACAGGCAGTGGCGTGCCCAAGCGGGAGTTAGTGGAGGTTATAACCCTACCCGTTGGCCCCGTATTCCTAAAAAGCAAGAACGCCAAATGTAGGAAAAGATGGCAAAATGAGGGATGACTACCAAAAATAGTGTACAGTCATGGAAAAAAGTTCTTCCCCATAAGGCTTTAATAGGAGCAAGTAATGCAGGAGGGTAGGCAACACATATTGCACCCTTCGATGATCGGGTGATTTTGCCTGTCTTAACACCGAGAAATGTGTTCCACGCGAAGGTCAACATGACAGGAAAGCAAAGAGGGTCACGTGACTATTGGTTACGTGGAGTGTTGTGCTTCTCCACGTCCCCAGTTCTTGATCCACATTGCAGAAAAAGTAGAGCTGCATGCAATATATGAAAAGAGGTTGTTTTCAACTACACGCTTAATTATGATTTTCCCAATTGTAAATCTATCAGACGTGTCTCCCGATTTAGTCGGGACAGTCTTTTACTTTGAATTCCTGTTTGTCATAGGCGTAACTTGACGGGAGCAGAAAGAGCATTTGTAACCCCCCCCCCAAAAAAATCAGGTTTCTTAAAGCTGCTAAAACAGGAATTAAATACTATGATTTGACGCGTCCAAAAAAAGTATTATATTGAAAGATTTTTCCCAAATACGTAGATAGCAATTTAATACTTTGAAAGTGTCTCAGATTTGTTTATTGTCACAACTTTGTGTGGCACAGGTCTACTACAAAAGTGGAATTTCGTAACAGAAATATGAACCCACTCCTTTTATTTCGTAGCCGATTTCATCTTGAAACTGAAATTAAGAATATTAGTTAACAATGTCATTGGTAAACAATAAAAACATGTGTTGGACCCAATTCTTTAATACCTTATCATAATCTTTATCGCAAGTTTAAATTTTGTTGTAAGTCCACTTTATGCAACAAAAAAAAGGTAAAGTTCTCACCTGTGCTTGGCGCTACGCCATGAAGGCGTATAGGGGGTGTGGGGGTAACGCCCCACACTTTCTTGATTCGTTCGTGAGTGGGGGTGATGTGATCAGCATCACGCCGCCCCACACTTTCTTGATTCGTTCGTGAGTGGGGGTGAAGTGATCAGCATCACGCCCCTGACCGCCTTTACCCCCAGGGTTTCCCCCAGGTACCCAAGTCTTTCGACGCTGGGTGGGCGCTGGGGCCGCTTCCAACGTTAGAAAAGTTCCCGGGCTTGAACCTGCCGGGAATCGAACCCGGGGCCTATAGCATGGTAGTCAGACGCGTTACCGACTGAGTCACCGGCACAGATAGACTAATCTGAAGTGCATACAGTTTAAAGTGGGATCCGAACCACTATGTGCGATCACCTGGTATCGTACCCCAGACCCCTTGATTACAAGGCCTTACCACTACGCCATCAGTGAGGCGCACACAATCTTTGTATTTCGACCTTTTTAAACCTATATGTATCATATAAGAGGTTGTTTAACGTTGCTATGCCTCTATGGATTATATTTAGCCAGTATTCGAGCACATAGCGTCAGGTTTCATAGAATATAAGCTTCTCTTCCATGTTTATGGTTTCCTATCTGCAGTAGAAAAACTGGTAGGTTCCCATAGCTTTTCTTTCAATAGTCTTCCAATGGTTGCATATCATATCACTCAAATTTGATTCATTCGTTTCGAACACAATCCCCGATGGCGCAGTCGGATCGTGGGCGCCTTGTAATTAAGGGATCCCGGGTTCGATACTCGGTGGAGGAACATAGTGGTTCGGATCCCCCTTTAAACTATAGGTCCATTCACGATTAGCCTAACAGGACATAAAGTGGACTTAAGACACCAATCAACCAACCAACACAATCCCGTTATTGTACAGATTATCGAATCCAGAACCTTCGTCGCGAATAACATAAGCAGGAAGACAACGTGAAATAACCGAACAGAAACAGAACCTAAAACCTACATCGGATAGATTGGATTAAGTCGACGATACAGCACGGGTTCTGAAATGAAAAAGAATACGAAAGTTGAAGGACCTCTATACGCACCCACTTTTCCTCCACTCAATGGGGAACATATCCTTCTAGCTGAGAAGCCTTTACGTAGGAGTGCCCTGAGGGAACTTCAAGGCCACGACGATAAAGTGTTCTAGGTGCAATGACGGGACCAAAACATACGTCAGATAGCTGTGTTCCTCCTTATTTCGTACGCCATTGATAACTGGAACACGTGACCTCGTCTTTGGTAGAGCAGAAGCCTGCTTGCTTGCCACCACCCTTTAGTTCAGTGACCTTCGCCCGTAGTCAGCAAGAGTGAATGACTCACCATATACTTGTTGTCTGTGAGGCTACACAAGAATAGATATTTCGTTAGTGGCTGTAAGTATTGTTTCATCTGCAGTTATATCAGTTAACATTTCAATAGTTTCCTTCCTAATGGTTACGTTAGTGATAAACATGTAAATTAGTTCTCGAGAGTGAACGTTTTATCTATTTGAACGGGGGATTTTTATACAGCCTGCATGTATTATTTTTTCCTGAAACAAGAAGAAATTCGAAGACGCAAAAAAGAGTTGTATAAGAGTAGTTAACAAAAGGAAAAAAGAAGAAGAAAACGAAAATGTAAATGCTGAAATAAATTATGGTAGAGATCGAGTGAATAACATTTTGCCATGGGGCCTCCTCGATGGCGTAGTGATAACGTCGTCGCCTTGTAATCAGTGGATCCCGGGTTTGATACACGGTGGATGCACATAGTGGTTAGTATCCCACTTTAAACTGAAGGTCGAGTCCAGATTAGCATATCTGTGCACCAAACCAAAACTAAGAAAGAAATTGTCACAGTGTAAGAAAATTTCATGTTCAACCAGATACGAAACAAAAGGGAATAATATATTGCAGGTTGGAGTTCACATCTGTAGCATCTAACCAGCACAATTATGAATCGCAACATATCGTATCAGATCCATTTTTATTATACATGTATGATAATATAAGAGAAGTAGAGGAAAGAGAAAACCAAGCGAAACACGGACGCCTTCTCCAGAATTTCAAAACTCGTTACATAAGGTTCTGGGTTGAAGTCCCGAACAGGCATGACTTTCTTGTTCTTGCCCTTTTATCTGCTTCATTTCATCATAATTCATCGTTATGGTTTACCTGCAGGGGAAGAATAATGACAATAATTACCAATACAAAGCCAATGACAAACAGAACAACTCGATTACGGAGGTGCCAAGAAGAAACGAGACTTGACAGTTTCTCCGTCTCTCGGTTTGTCGAATTGAAAATTGCTCTCCCGTTCTCGGTCTCGATTAGTTAAATATATAAATCGAAAATGTATGTGAATGAATATACATGTATTTTATATATTCCGGTTTTGTAGGAGATTTCGTGAGAGATGAAATAAGTACTCTTCCATCGTATTTATTTTTATAATTTTTATTCCCTGTTCGATGATCGCGACGATAAGGACGAGTGACCATTACATGAAATTGATGACGAAATAGTCAAACACCCCCGACAAGGACTGTACTCAAACCCGGGAACTTTGGCGACGATATCGAATGTCAATCACTTAATGAGCTTGACCACCGAGCCTGCTTAATGTTGTTTCTGTCAGGTAATTCGTAATAATATCCCACATTCACTATCATTTGCTTCATAATTTATCTCATTGTTGTGATTAACCTGAATTCAAAGAATTAGTTGAAAGGCAAAAATGCAAGATTGAATGTCTCTGATGTTACTTCGTGCCGAATAATATGACGTGGTATTATGATATGAATTTATTAATCATATAATATGCCTATTCATTCCATTGATTGATCCCAATTGAGCACACAAAATATGGTATAATGTCCACTCCATGGAGGAGTGGTTAGCACAGCGCCCTACGATGCCATGGGTCCCTGGTTAGAATCTCGACTTGGGCGTGGGTGTCCTTGGTAAGTGTCCCTTCATCAATTTCATCATAGCATCACTCATCTTCATCGTCGCTATTTGCCAAAAGTGAAAGAATAGCAAATCTAAATAACAAACATCCAATCAAATCGAACATCTCTACCGATTTAATTCTATACGGTACCGAATTCCCACTTTATTACTGCATCTTAAGTCATTTTACAGCATCTCAATTGTTTTCCGATTCGAAAACATTTGGAATGTTGTTTTGTGCAGTTGATTGTGTATTGTTTCGTTGTTTGGATTGTTTAATTAACGTCGCATTAATTAGTTTTAGACCAATCGTGACGGGGGAAGCAAGAGCACAAAGAAAGCGAAAAAGACAAGGAAGAGACCACGGCTTTCTTTAAAGATAGCATCCCGTGAATACAACTCAAGTAACTGCAGAATATTATGAATAAAATTTATTTCGCTTTTTCCTTTTATTTCTGTTTCAGTTATTTTACTTCGCTTTTATTCTACCACTCGCGTTACTCGTGTCGGTGAGGAAGAATTATAAACTCGTGAAATGGACGATGGTACAAAAAAATATATGCCTCTCCCACGGTTCGAAACTGTCAGTACAAAATATTGTCTTATTTTTAAAATTTACGGGCAAATATGGTTTGTCACGTAGCAATTTTCGCTCATCTCTTTCTCAAGGGGTTCCATTGCCTCTCTGATGTCGTAGTGGTAACGTCTTCGCCATGTAATGAAAGGCTTCCGAATTCAATACCAAATAGAGACGCATTTGGTTCGGATCCCATTTTAATCTGTAGGTCCAGTGCATGAACTGGACTTAAACAATTAACGTGTGGCATGTGGTCTGTGATGAGAACCATCATTTCAGCGAACCTTCTTGACAATGACTCTAATATCACTTGAAAGAATAGTATTTCCTTACGAGTAGCTCTTGTCAAGAAACCAGTTCCTGAAACTTTCTTCTGGAGGCATCGTAGCACCCAGCTGTTTGTTGTGGCTGGGGCACGAGTCATGTGACTCATGCTATCAAAGCTCAATCTTTCCCGAGAACTCAGAATCACCAGGCAAACTTAAGCGAATATTCTGTTATTTGGGTTGCATAAACAACAGGCTTTAAGACGTTACGAAATTCTACGTCCCGTGGCCCAGGTATTTTTTTCTAAGACTGTACGTAACCCCTCCCTTTCGAAAATCCTGGGCACGCCACTGCAGTCTCAGGTTAACATGCAAGGGCAGATTTTTTCCACCTTTCGATGTGTAGTCTTTAATTTCTGCAGTAGAAACCAAGTGTGGCTTCTTACCGATGTGTAAAATGATTAATACAACTTTCGTGTTGGTATTTTATAAGCACAAAATATACACGAAGTTTTGTTCAAAGCTAATTTGCGTTACTGCGAAACCGTAATTAGATTTTGATCAGCTGTAGGAATTTAGCTTAATGGTTTAATTTTTGCTTTGTAACTTGGCCATAAAGCAGAATTTAGTTGCAGAAGTATTGTATTTTTTAATATCGCTTATACGTTCTATGAAATAAATGTTAATGTGTCTGTAATGGTCTTACATAGTAGTATACATTTTTTAAGAATACTTCAGTGAATTGAACACGTTGCCACAAATATTTAAAATACTATTACTAATTTGTATAATACATTTTAAACTTCTGCTCTATAGAATCCTTCAAAATGTCACCAGTGTTTTTTTCATATAATCAAAAGAACATCACGTTATGAATCTCCTGCATGTGATTGCAGAGTAATCAAACAAACGCCAAATTATCTATTCTTCCATTGCACGTTAAGGAACAAACACAGACACGCCCTTTTTAACAGACTACACAGAGCCAAGATACCATTTCCTGTATCATACAGTCCCTGTTATCGTCTCCCCCCCCCCCTCGTGGTTTAAAATATATCATAACAATATGTATATCTCTTTTGTGACCTACACTGAACTTAAAGTTTAATTGACATGTGAAAGCGGAGATCCTTCTTTCTTACGATTTCTAAACAACCGAAGAGTGTGGTGAACGTGAAACTACTTATTGTTCGCAACAACAGTATGTATTTTACAAATCGCCTCTAATCAAAAACCCTATTACATCACAGTAAGTGATTTTTTAAGACAATTCAGTAGTCACTTTAAAACCACTGAGTGCCACATGGTGGGAAAGCAGATTCGATGCCTTAACTTTGTTGAGATGTCAAATGGGAGAGGTCTAGGATGCGCTCCTTCAAATAATTGGCGACAATAAAACTGTCCAAATGGTCGCACATGAGGCTCGGTGTATTGCAAACTAGTTGTGTGGCTTTACATTTCTTTGCTCACTAGTTATATGATACGTATGACTTCTTATTCCAAGTTTTGAAAAAAGCAGGAGTGATGAAAATTTCAAAGTTTCTTAGAGGCCACTTGGCAGCCTGGTAGGACTTCCCTCCCTCCGCTCGTGGAGGCGTCGGTGGGGGGGGGGCGACCTTTGAGTCCAGGTTGATGAATTGGCATCGAATTTAGATATAGATGATCCAAAGATAGGCAACACTGTACAGGGCCGAAATCGAAAGGAGAAGCAGTTTCACTATGATGAAACTGTTGAAGATCCACTAAAGCGGTACAAAGTTGATTTTTATTACCAGGCCGTAGACGATTATTTTAGCTCTAAGAGAAAGGTTATAGCAGCTTAAACATAATAGTGAATTTTCCATTTCTTTTATGATATTAGTAAGCTTAAAGACATGCAATCTTATCTTTGTTTGAAAATTGTAGAAAACTCCCGGAATGTTAACACATGAAAGCTACTGAATTAAAAGATGAACGAAAAGCGTTTTTGGCTATAAGAAAACAATTACACGAAAGGAGACCTTAAACTGATAAAGAATCATGATTTTGCACCTAATGTGAGTGTAGAACTTCGGATTTATTAACTTTGTCGGTAAACGTGGCAAGTGGCGAACAAAGTTCTTCTTGGAAATTAAGGCTAATAAAAATACTATCTCCTATCAATCATGTCTGAAACACCCTTGTTTCTATTTTATGCAAGATAGCTTTATACGAAGAATAATATTAAATGCAAAGGTAAAGTTCCCTGTGCACATAGCACCATGTCATGAAGGCACGTTTAGGGGATGTGGGGGTAGGCCCACACACATTCTCGATCTCAGCCATTTTAGAGGTGATATGATCAGCACCACTCTCCGGCCGCCTTTACCTCCCAGGGTTGCCCCCATGGTACACCCATTCATTTGAGGCTGGGTGAACCCCAGAGCCGCTTTATACGGGGAAAACGCAGAAAAGAATTCAGACCTTAGATCACCCACATTTTAAAAATCCAATCATGTATCACAGACCTACAACGTTAAACATATCAAGTCAAGCCTTCATTTCTTTCCTAATACTTGTTACATTTAAGATACATTTAAGAGAAAGAGAGAGTTTTCATAAAATATAATAATAAGTCTAATATAAAATTAGTGTTTAACTGTGGTCGAGCGAAATATCCTTTTTTGGTTAATAGTATAATAAAATTATTTATTTTATAGTTTGATGTTTTACTTAGGAATATATTAATTTTCAATTTCCAGTTCCTACGTAATGACGGGAGGGGGGGGGGGCTTTCGAGAGGGAGCGGCATCTGACGCCACCTCCCAGGGCGGCAAAATTACTAGCGCCGGCCCTGGTGTACACTATATGTAACACACCTTATTACTGACTTCCTTCACCCTGGATGTACAGGGTCAAGGAAAACAAAGAAATGAGCATAATTTTCTCTACGGAGAAGATATTGAACCTAAACCAAAAAGAACACAAATAATAAACTCGACAATGTAAATTGATGAGATTTAGTAAATCATTTAATGAAGTGACTAATCGCAAAGGACATAATCAGCTCAGATCCTATTACTTCTTCATGATATGTGACGTAAAGTTCCCGCCCAACCGTTTGACGGCGTTAGTGGTTATCGCATCTCCTTTTCCACAGCCTGTAGTACACATTCTCATCTAGACATTGTTCTTGTTCTGGTGTTTAATATCTGCATACTGCATCACTGTCGTTTTGTCATTTCACGTGACTTCACATTGAAGTGATGCATTCACTTGGCCGGTCACACGTCATCGCAAGCAAAAACTTCAACCGTTACCATGGTTTTGGGCCAGGGCTGACTTTACACAACACTTTCACAAATTGGATGTATAAGCATGGTATAAGTCATCTGCTCATTTCACTTAACATTCTGTTTCTTTTAAGTAATCTTTCTATGTCTGAGGATGCAACTTGAATTCTAAAACGTAGATTTTTATAAGTATAAGAATAAAATATTCACCTATAAACTTTAACGCCGTATAAAGTATGGTACTCTAGCTATATTGAGTATTCTGTTTAAAGAATATTTTTTATTCTGTGGTAGCAACTCTGTGATAGAAAAATTGTGGTTGGAATAGTGTAAACAAATTACTAATTTATAATAACGTTGTGTCTTGTACCTTGTTTTAAACCGTTCCCCCTTTCTTTGTCCAGAAAAAATATATAAGACTAACAGCAAGTTTAGTATTCGAAATCAAATCGTAGCTTCTTGGCGTAAGGCTGCTCTTTTAAATATGTCGTCCATAGGTGAGTCTTCTCATGGTCCGAATTTTAAGAGAAAGCAGAAGAGACCATTGCGACTACGAAGGGATTATTCGGAAGATGATGATGATGTAAGTGAAGGAGAAAACGAAGTAAGGTATGTGCCATTCATTTGTACTTCTTGGTTAATATACTTCACCTGTAATTACGCCCCGGTACTACTTTACTATAGGGGTGACACCTATATATCATTTATTGGTAACGATTTTAAGTCGGAGACGGATTCCTTCAAATTTACAGGAGAAAAGACAAGAAAGTACTTACGGAATTGCGTTCTTGAGGACTTTCTGAAGCCGGGGAAATTGTCTTTTTCGAATCGTGCAACTTATTTGGCCTGTAAGTAAGGTATTTTTCGTCATTCATGCATCTCCGTTGTTCGTTTCGTCAATTTTTGACATCGTAATTACGTATCTGCTTCGCGGAACATTCCTGAAGGTGTATCAACGTTGTTTTGATGAAATTAATTGCAATTTTTCACATTATCAGTACGTCTTTCTGGTAGGCCTTTTCGCAATTATTTCCAATTTCTAGATCCTGATACTAACACGACACCAAATTTTAACTGTTTCCTAACCTAACCACGTGCCAATGGTTCGTGGGGCTAGCGCCAATGGTTCGCAATTATTTCCAATTTCTAGATCCTGATACTAACACGACACCAGATTTTAACTATGTTTCCTAACCGAATTAACCTAACCACGTGCCAATGGTTCGTGGGGCTAGCGCCAATGGTTCGCAATTAAAATCCACTGGATCCTCCACACCCGGTACAAACTTCACCACGCATCCAGGACACGTTATCCTTCTAACTCTCGTTGCAAACGCAGACATTTCGAAACACTGCCAATGAACATGAACAAAACACAACCACGACGCGTGATGGTGTACTTAGGTGTACGCGCCAAACGCTATTCTCCGTCGGAGAATTAATTTTCAACAAACAACATGAATTTCAGCTATGAAACATTCCCACATCACACAAAACACCTTCCCGATATTCGACAATGCTACAGGAACTTATTACGGTAAGTAGTTTCTTCTGTAAAAATAAATAAATGTGTCCGAAGGATAGTAAACAAGTACCGTAATTTTGACCTAATCACGAATCTGTTGAAAAAAAAACGGGGGTCACGTCTGAAAATTTGAAAAAAAAGACAATTAAATTTTTTATATAGCTATATAGGTGTATATGCGTAGTTTTACGAACAAAAATGTCATCTCCTGTCATTGTGTCCAACCACGCCGTTGTTTTACAAGAAAATGATTTATGATGTTCAATTCTAGTACGATCCCTATTTTTTCGATGAATTTAGGGGTGAAATGAGTGCTAATGGAACCTAACCTAACCTCATGTGAATGGTTCGTGGGGCTACCCGTGGATGGTTTTTGGGGCTAACGTCGTTGGTTTGTGGGGCTACGTGGATGGTTTTGGAGGCTAACGTCAATGGTTTGTGGGGCCAGCTGTGGATGGTTTTTGGTGCTGACGAACAATTTTTCATCAAAATGTACAATTTCCAGACGTGACCCCCAGTTTTTTACAACAGATTCTTGATTAGGAGGCAAAACTTAGTTAGTATACCGAAAATTAACGAAATTGGAGACTTTCTCTATATTGTAAATTCTTACCGTACTTTCTCCTGTAACAAGTAAGAAATCCGTTACCCCAATAGTAAAGTGGGTAAAAATCTGATATTCCCCGGACACCTATAAGTTCTTCGTTTTGTCAATTTTTGACATTTGTACTTAACTATCTGCTTCGCGGAACATTCTTTAAGGTGTATTCACGTTTTTTTGATCAAAGTAATTGCAATGTTTTACATAATTTTAACTATGTTTGCCTAACCTAACCACACGTCAATGGTTCGTGGGTCGGAGAATTAATTTTCAACAAAGAACATGAATTTCCGCTATGAAACATTCCCGCATCGCACAAAACACCTTCCAGATGTTAGACATTGCTACAGGAACTTATTACCGTAAGTAGTTTCTTCTGTAAAAATGAAGAAATCTGTCCGGGGAATATCAGATTAGTACCGTAAAGTGTTACCAATGTCTCTAATTACGTTAATTATTTGGTATACTAACTAAATTTGGCCTTCTAATTATGAATCTGTTGTTAAAATGCCACGGACACGTGTAAAAATTCACTGGTAGCCCCACAAACCATTGACAGATAGCCCCACGAACCACTTCCGGCAAGGTTAGGTTAGGCAAGCATAGTTCAAATCTTGGGTAAGACTGTACTTTACGTCATTTTCCTAAGGAATCCGTGTCATATATCGTTGGAAAGGTTATTGCATAAGGAATTCAACAACGTAAATCCCAAAGAGAGGAAAAATTATCTGGAGGAGGAAATCGATAAAAACCGATGTTGTCCGGATATGCGTAATTGAACATACTGAGGAAATTTTTCGATGAAGCACATATTTAGGGGTGAAATGAGTGCTAATGGGACCTAACCTAACCTCGTAGGCATACCTCGTCCCCGTGAATGGTTTGTGAGGCTATCGTGAATGGTTCGTGGGGCTACCCATGCATGGTTTTTGGAACTAACGTGAATCGTTTGTGGGGCTACCCGTGCATGGTTTTTGGAGCTAACGTGTTGTTAACTCCCATTGGTTACCACCAAAAGGCAATAAGGACGTAAAGTAGAGTCTAGCCAAATTTTCTTTTAAATAAAAAAATATTAAAAAAAACAAAAAAAACAGCTTTTTTCATGATTTCCAGACGTGTTCGTGGCATTTTAACAACAGATTCGTGATTAGAAGGCCAGATTTAGTTAGTATACCAAACATTAACGAAATTAGAGACATTCTCTATATTCTACATTCGCTCCGGAAAAAATGACGATAATGTACCTTGTACACGAAATATAAGAACCATAAATATTTATTATGTAATTTTTCCTTGCATTACAATGGAAGAATTTTTGGATAGTAAACACCTACGTCACATACACATCAGTCGGAAACTAATACAATACAAACTTAAAATGTGATTAAGTATCCATAATGGAATCCCATGCAACTATAATGTATCCCAAAGGGTAACAGTTTCATATCGGCACAACATATTTCTTCATTTTTACAGAAGAAACTACTTACGGAAATGAGTTTCTGTAGCTTTTCGAAAGTTCGTGCGGGTATTTTCTTTCATCTTGGAATTTCACCGGGAATTCATGTATTTGTCTAGAGAAATATCTCTCCGAGGCACAATTGCCATGTTCCGTATGTTTGATGTCGTAACCCCCTGTCAGTGTTTCCAACCATGCCATTGTTTTGCAAGAAGATGATGAGGCGTAATATACACTGGTCAACAATTGGTGAGGAACAAACACATATTGACCGATATCTTTTTCATACAGAACTCTGTGTCAGTTTGTTGCCAGAAAGAGACCAGTAGAGGGCAGCAAGGAATCGTTGCACCCATTCAGGAAGGAAAATGTGCGCTTGGAGCATTGTTATCAGGAAAAGACTGCAGTGCTGTGGCAGGAGGTGGTACCCACGTTAGACAGGCAAACACGGTAGAGGCTGTTGGCAGTGCAATACTGGTGTGCAACAGAAGAAGCGTGTAGGAAGATGGCGAGAAGAGTGCATTTAAGTGATTACGAACGGGGCAGAGTGGTTGTTCAGGGTGGAGTCAGGGCGAAGTGTCACTGAAGTGGCAGGTGTTATGGGGGTATCGAAAAGTGTAATTTTCCGACTTCAGAAAGCTACTTGTACCAGAGGAACAGCTTTGTGTATGCATGGTGGAGGTCGTGAAACTTGTAGAACTGCTCGCCAGGATTGGTACATTGTCCAGGTGGCAAAAAGGAATCGATCTGCCACTCCAGCCCAAATTGCTCAAGACCTTGTCAGTGCTTCAGGTGTCCGTGTGTCCCCAAAAACCATTACACGACGTCTGAATAGTGGTGGGTTGTATGCCCGGAAGCCGGTTAAGTGTGTGCAGCATCGTAACTGGGACCAAGACAGATGGGCAAATGTGATGTTCTCTGATGAATCGCCGTACTGTGTGACAAGTGATTCTGGACATCAAATGGTGTGGAGATAACGTGGAACACGATATCATGCACAGCACATATGTGAACTTGACAGGTATGGGGGACCCGGAGTCATGGTATGGGGGCCATAATGAACAATGGGAAAACACCACTGCACATCTTTACCGCAGGATCCGTTACTGGAGCACGGTATTCTACCGAGATCCTGGAAGGTTATGTTCATTTTTTTCGGGGTGCAGTGGCCCCTGACTTTCTCTACAAAGATGATAATGCACATCCACACAGACTGTCCAAGTGACAGAGACACTGGAAAGAGAAACCATCAACCGAATGGACTAGACTGCATATTCACCGGATCTCAATCCCATCGAACATGCGTGGAATGCTCGCGGAAGGCGGGTTGCACAAATGAACCCCCCACCCCGGACCCTCCAGGGAGTTGAAAACTGCACTTCAGGAAGAATGGGACAATATACCCCCCGCGCTCACGAACGCTCTCATCGACAGCATGCCGAATAGGTGTGCAGCTTGCTGTGCAGTCCGCGGTGGCCACACGCCATACTGATTTCCTCTGGACTCACTCTACACATGCCAAATTGTGATTCATGTGATTTCCTCACTTTGTTTTGCTTATGCAGGTTTTGCTTAAGACATTCTGTTTCTTTGGTTGATGGGGAATCCTCGTCATCTTTTCTCAATAAACCTTAACTGATATCTGTACTTATATATTGTTCACTTGTTGCACCCTGATCACATAGTCAAAAGTTATTGGTCAAAACGTGTTTGTTCCTTAGCGATTGTCGACCAGTGTACATTGAAATTATTTTCGTGAAGAAAGCATAATTCCACCCAGGCCCGCACCTAGAGGGGGGCAGTGGGGGGGAGGCAACTACCCCTCCCAAGTGCCAGCTTTGACCCCCCTGTGAAGAATACAGAACACATTCCTACCTGAAATTCTCACGAATTTTTACAATTATATTATGTGTTACTCTAGCAACATAACAAAGAGGGTGTATGGGATTCCGTATAATGTTGTATCAGGATTGGGGGGAAAAATTCACTACCAGATTCAGGCTTCGGGAAATGATTTCGCAACTTTCAGTATCTAGAACAGTTTGTGACATTTTGAGTAGTCTTGTAGCTATTAAACATGCCCAATGTGTTGGATGTTTTTCTAGGATGTGTTGCTATGAACTTGGAACTGCTTAAATTTTTGTTTCCCAAGTCTACCTTTTGGTAATAGTGATTCATGTGGTAGAGAGAGGGAGTGGATATTTGATTTTTGTTACTTAGCATTGCTTTTCTGCGTCTTCTAGCAAATCGCAACAATGAGTGATGACATGAAATTGATGAAGGGACATTGATAAACAGTGCCCCCCGACCTTGGACAGAAGTCCATTCTAGGGAAAGCAAACATTGAAGTGAAAAAACAAGACTAGGAGAATCTATGAATAGCAGGACAATTGGATACTCATGATGGAATTTGTTTTTACATGTTCCTTGCATTTTTCTTCCAGATGGCCAAGGGCACTTGCAAGTGGCACAGAGAGGCAATTGCCCCCCTCCTTTGATTTCAAATTTTATACAAATAAAAACACATTTCGTAAAATTTTCTTGCTCGCTTCGTTCGCAATGTCTGCTATTCTTATAGTCCAAGTTCGAAGCCATAGTTATGAGGCGACTGGAGTCGGCCCTGGGAGCTAAACGATCTATATGAGAAAAAATGTTAAAGAGAGTGCCATGGCGCCCGTGGAATTAATTTCTTTCTGTGAAACTTAATATAGAATATTAATGATGACAATGTAATCCAAGAAGTCATTGATCAATCAAGGAATTCCTATTTGTTTGTCAGGTGTCAAAACATGTATTCCAAATCACACAATATTTTGCAAAGTGTTTAACATAACAAGTAGGCAAACATTGTCTGTAATGCTGTAAGAGTCTCCCAATTTGATTTTTCTTGCATAATACAACACAATGGTGTTGTTGGATTCTTGTTAGATTCCTTTGTGCGTAAAAATCTTGCAAATTGGAAACTAGAAGGAATCATTATGAAGCATGATTTATAAAGAGCTCCCTTAATCAGCTCTGCAGAGAGGCCCAAAGCTGTTGGTACATATGAGTCATTCCATACGAAATCAACACAGCCTCCAACCTGACCATCTCCGATTTTCATGAAATTTTGGGAGTTGAAACTATGCATGGAACTTAGTAACTATGAAAATTTTTAGTCTCGTGCCTCTTGTAATTGTTAAATTATTCAAGGTCAAAGTTAGCAGAAATTGCCCTTTTTGAGCCCGCTTAGCTATACTAAATGTGCTGTAACTCCGCCACTATTTCGCCTAGAAAGCTCAATTAAAGCTTATTATACAGGGAATTAAACAAGCTTTCCAGTGATATATAACAAGCCCAGTTTTCGATAAAAATATAATTTTTGTCACGTGACCTTGACTTTTGACCTTGAATATCTCAAAACATGTCATCACCAAAAACCGTGAAAAAAATATATTTGGTCCCTCATGCTATACTCTAAAACATATCAAAAAATCATTATGGGACTGCAATGGGATCAGAAGATACAAAATAATATGTTTAACTATGTGACTGATAAAAGCCTCATTACATGAACTACGACGAGTCAAAAGTCCTTTAACACCCCCTACAAAATGTAAAGGAGTTATCCTGGTCATGAAAGAAATATGTTAGGCACAGGGAGATCTCTAGCTGTGTGTGTCAAGTGCAGGTCCGGCATATTGTTGACCGCCATAGTGAATTCAACGCAAACATTTCAAAGGAAAGTGGGTGATGTGATATATCAAATCAGGCCAGAATTTCACGAGAAATGAAGCAGCGAAGGTTTTTTCAAACTTATTTTTAGGTAGCAAAACGTTATACGCATATCTTTCACTTATGATATATGCACATATAATGTCAATGTTCCTGTGTACACAGTCGTTGACGTCTCTCACACTCAAATAGAACATTTGGCAATGTAGCAGGTGCAACATAATCGCAAGCAGCAACTATGCCTTCTCTCAGATGGTCAATATCAGAGACTTTTAGGCAAAAGTCCTCCTAAGATGTTAGATCTGGGGATTGTGCATGCTTTTTAATAGATCCCCATCTGCCCATCAATCTACCTAGAAATTTACCATGAAGAATGTTCACATAGTGTGGTCACACACTGTCCTGTTTCAAAACTCTGGAAAAGTGCCATACCCCGTAAGCAAGGACGAAAAACCTGTTCACTTAACATAACACATCCAAGAAGCACTCACCAATTAAGGTTCCGTTGTTGAATATGGACCAACCATTCCCGTTCTCCATACACTATACCACACACATCATTAGCTTACCAGCAACAACCATTCGGCTGGGATCTGTCTACTGTAGATTATCAAATCACAGGTTTTGCGTATAATTTTTATTAACTTTACCGGGAACATAAAAATTAGCATCGTCACTGAAGAATTTTTCATTCCAAAGGAAGAGTCACGTAATTGTTTGAGATACTTTACCCAATATTCTCCACTATTCAAGTATTTGGTGAATGTTGCTGATTAAAATCATATGCAATGGTGCGTATACTTCTTTCTGTCCCAAGATATCAGCGTGATCTCGATGAGTTCCTAACACTTTAGGAGCATTCTTAATACTTTGTTTTTAACACCTCGAAAAGGAGAAAATGATTACAAGCGTGCAGTAATAATTTTTTGCTGGTTAAATATACTTTGGAAAAACCTTCGCCGCTTCATTTCTCGTGGAATTCTAACCTGATTTGATATTTCACATCACCCACTTTCCTTTGAAACGTTTGCGTTGAATTCAATATGGCGGTCAACAATATGCCGGACCTGCGCTTGACGCACACAGCTAGAGATCTCCCTGTGCCTAACATATTTCTTTCATGACCAGGATAACTCCTTTACATTTTGTAGGGGGGTGTTAAAGGACTTTTCACTCGTCGTAGTTCATGTAATGAGGCTTTTATCAGTCCCATAGTTAAACATATTATTTTGTATCTTCTGATCCCATTGCAGTCCCATAATGATTTTTTGATATGTTTTAGAGTATAGCATGAGGGACCAAATATATTTTTTTCACGATTTTTGGTGATGACATGTTTTGAGATATTCAAGGTCAAAAGTCAAGGTCACGTAACAAAAATTATATTTTTATCGAAAACTGGGCTTGTTATATATCACTGGAAAGCTGTTTAATTCCCTGTATAATAAGCTTTAATTGAGCTTTCTAGGCAAAATACGAGGGTCACTCTTTATATTTTGAGCCTAACAATGAAAAAACAGGAATTTGGCATTGAAAACTGCTTTATTGTTTTTCGAAGTATTCTCCTTTATGGTCAATACACTTTTGCATTCGTTCGAACCATTTGTCAAAGCAGTTTTTCCAATCTTCTTGAGACACCTCCATAATATGGTTTTTGAACGCATCAACGGCATCTTCCGCCGACGAAAATCGTTGTCCACGCAATTTATTCTTGACATTCGGGAACAAGAAGAAGTCATTGGGTGCCAAATCAGGACTGTACGGCGGATGACCCATCAATTCAATTTTTTGACTGTTCATAAAGTCGGTTGTTAGACGAGATGTGTGACAGCTGGCATTGTCTTGATGAATTGAATTGATTTGTTGTTTTAAGTCCACTTTATGCACAGCAAGGCTAATCGGGACTGGACCTACAGTTTAAAGTGGGATCCGAACCACTATGTGCCTCCACCGGGAATCGAACCCGGGACCCCTTGATTACAAGGCGATGACGCTACCACTGCGCCATCGGGGAGGCCTTATTGTCTTGATGAAGAATGATCCGACGGCGTTTGTTATCCGTATTTGACCAAAGACCTCTGGCAAACAAATTGTTGTGTACCATTCAGAGTTGACCGTTCTACGTTCCTCTAAAGACACAGTTGCCACATGACCAGTTTTCCCGAAAAAACAGGCGACCATTTGTTTCGATGTGCTTTGAGCGCAAACAACTTTTGTTGGATTGGGTTCATCTTGAAACACCGATATAGTCGACTGCTGTTTACGTTCCGGCTCATATGCATATATCCATGATTCGTCACCTGTTACAATCTTATATACGTCTTTTGAAGCACCATGATTGTATTTATTGAGCATTTGTTTGCACCAATTGACGCGAGCGTCTTTTTGAGTTTTTGTCAAATTGTGTGGGATCCAACGAGAACATAGCTTTCTCACAGCTAAATGATCATGTACTATTTTATATATGCTGGTGGAACTAATGCCTATGGTTGCCTCAATCTCACAGTGTGTCACATGACGATCTTGCAGTATTAGGTTTTGCACAGCATCAATGTTTTCATGAACAACAACTGATTTTGGACGACCTTCACGAATCTCGTCGGTGAGCGAATGGCGGCCACGATTAAATTCGTTATACCAGCGTTTCACAGTGGCAAAGGATGGGGCTTCATCGCCAAATGTGGAAGTAAGTTTGCGATCCGCGCGAGAAACGAAAGGCGAGAGACGTCATCGTCTACGCGGCTGGTCCAGGGATCCGTGCCTCCAGGTTACATTGCTGCTAACAGGATAGGTGAACCTAACGTACTCACCAACTTTGGGCTTGAATGAATTTACAACCTGGTTATGTAACCTGGACGTACTTATCCCCGTGCAGCTCTACGCTGTCCTCCCGTGACCATATACAAGGAGGATGTCCCCAGTTGACCAGCATCCATTCCGAGGAGTGATTGCTGGTTTATCATAGGGACTTTCAGCCTATTTAATCCGGAGCGAGAAGCACGCTTCCCGGACTTATCCATCCAAATATGAATTAATAAACCAAGATGTTGGAAATACACATTTAATAATCTTGGATTTCTCACATTTAATTATATACAAGCACTGAACAAACTTATAAGGGTGTTTTTACATATGTAACCAACAAATAGGTAACAAGAGCATGGTACTTGCATAGTCTGCTTCCACTTCATCACACATGGTCCTTTGTGCACTTCACTTACCACTCCAACTATGAATGGGGGGGGGTTTCTCAGAATTTACACTAAAATATGACCGGGTCTTAAAGCAGATGGTTATTTACTTGCAAATGCACTGTTCTAGGGAGATATTTGACAAAGGATGTGCTGACTAAATGTGGGTGCTTTTGGATGCCAGTCCCCTTGGTTTTCTAAAGGCCCTTTGTCCTCACCATGTGGTTTGGAATTGTTCCGATTTTTCATGGATTCTGGTTCCATGCACTATAGGCCACTTTAACCCTGCAATTTGTCCATTTTGTATACTCTTGGACTAGTTCTGTGCACTTAGTAGGTATTCCACACTATTGGAAACAATGGCCGCTCCATTGTTCCTTTCTCCAATGGCCTACTCTGGCCCAAACTGCTGGAGCAATGTGTACTGCTTCAGATCTAAACCACAAGTAAGTTCAAGATGGCGTCCTCTCATGATAAAAACCAGGGGGTGCTCGTTGCTATGTGAAGTACGTATGCATTACGTCATCTGGGAGGATCGGGTTTGACGGTGCTCGTTGCTATGTGCAGTAAGTTTGGTGCGGGGTACATTTAGCTACTAACACGTCGCAAAAATCGGAACATGCAGGTTGTTGATTTTGTAGCGTTCGATTTATTTTTATTGTATTTTTGTACTTCTAGACTGCAATCATGTCTAATTGTGCTGTAGCAAGCTATGAAAAATATAACCAGAAAACTAAAGGAACTGACATAAAATATCATAGATTTCCAGTCGATAATTGCGTAAGTAAACAGTGGATTCATGCTTGTAGACGAAATGTAAAAAATGCAAGTGTGCAGTGCCAATTATTGTGAAGAAGACTACGTATGTGCGAGATCTAAAAGCAGAATTTCTGTATTTTCCACCAAAGAACGTGCTGAAGCCAACTGCAGTGCCATCGCTAAAATTACATCCAATTACTTTAGTACCAAATAATCGAGGAAATGGTGTAGTTCTCCTAAACACTTATCTTCACAATATGCTTCGCTTGTAGGACGTGCTGATAAGGTTTGCAGAGCTGTACGCTACGAAAGACACGCAATAAGGAAACGTGCCCTAAACAGGCTAAAGACTATGCTGCAAAAAAAGTGAAAAATATATAGACGTTGGTATATACACAAACTGCAAGCAATGTTTCGTTGTTGGAAAACATATTCGATCTATTACAAAGGAGAAATACACATCTGCATATAAGCAAATAAATTAAAGATTACAAACAACCTCTTTCAACCACTTTAACCAAATAAAAAAGTTCAAAATCTAGAACGTAACCTAACCGACAGTACTACAAGAGAAGTCATCAATATCTTGAAAATGTGTTCAACTAGTGCGAAGTATGTAGTGAGCCTAACTGATTTGTTAAGTACATTTTATGTAAGTCGGATTTATAATTATTAACGATTTCATTTAACACAGACCGATGTTGATTGTGATTTGTATGTTCACATTATTGTGAAAAACGTTGTCGGAAATGGGCATTGCGAAGATCGTGTACTAACTTTCACGCTATTCGAAATGAAATTCACTTAGTACATCTTCAATTCGAGTTACATAGCGTTGTATGCACGATGGTAAATATTGCATAAGTGAATATTACACCCATCATTAAAATGTTTGCAACTTTGTTCAAATTTGGTATTTCACAAATATATTGTGAATAATTTTGTACCCTTGTACTCAATATAAACCAATGGATGTTACATTATTTCTTTGTAGTACATTTCTGTCAAAAAGAGCAAGATCTAAGATTAGTGTAATGCAAGTTACTTCGTTTATGTACAAATGTGTGTCGCATATCAGCCTTGGAGTATATTTTCCGGTTATACAACTCAGACACACATGGGAATGGAAATGGAAAATCTGGGGACAAAGTCCTTTAACGAATAATGATTCGTACAGGTGCACGGTCAATCATTGTGAGTTCATGTAACTTTTCTCCTTTATTGTTTAATTAAACTAAGATATTTTCATCGATATTCTCAAAGCGTTTCATTTACCGTGTGATCAAAAATCTATTTCTATAGGCTTGAATTAGTAGGTTAAGACATTTAAGTTTGATGCTCCTAGTACTCATCAAGTATTTCGAGTATGTTAACTTAGTTAAATTAGTACTTGTACACTTTGACTCATCTTCTGCACGCGTTTGTATGTAAAGTTCTTAATACGAAAAAATACTTTTTAGAACTATGAAAACGATAACTTGCAGCCAAATTTGAACCAGAGAAATTAAAAATATCTGCAATTACAAACTGGAATTGCGTTTTCAAAATCTGAAACTACTATCTTACAAACTATTTCATCATTCTTCCTCCACATAAAACTTTACAAAAAAATTTTGCATTTGGAACTTTGGTCCGTACGTAAATTATTGTACAGTAAATAAATATATGAAGAAGGTTGGGAATTCTTTCGAATTTAGAGTAAGTATCAAATGCAGAGAAAAATTTTATCTAGATTGTATATTGCTTCTTTCACTTGATAATTTCAAAAATAAAGTTACATTATAGAGAATGGTAAAGATTGGATTTTAAGTATATCAGTATAATTTTAATACTTTCTGGTGTTATGTAAAATTTGAAATGTTCCTGGAAATGATTGCAATGTTCTGAATGAATAAGAAGGAACTATTTAGTCAGAAAACTAAATATTAGGCATTTGTACTGCGTTGTGTTAAATTATGTAAATAGATTATACCGGACTACTATCGGATTAGAAATTACGGATATTCAAGTTTGGACTCCAATTAAAAGTTAATCAGTAGAACCACATAAAAACAAGTTACATCAAAATTCAGCTTATTCAATTCTGTGTCAATCTATAGTTACCAATTTATTTTTTATTATGCCTTCTATTTTTATTATCGTGAGAACAAGATAGGATTATTTTTTAGTTTGGCAAACTATCGCTCTCTTTGAGATTCTATAAATAAAGAACGGGTGTTTTTTATTTATAGATTATAGATTATATAATTTATTTATTTATTATCCAAACTCTAATATCCATAATTTATAATCCGATGGTACTCCTGTGACGTTCTGTGAGCCCGTAGTACCTCGGAGGCCTCTGTCGATCTCCTTGGCGTAGTGCTTAGCACATCGCGCTTCGGCACCAGGGGTTCCGGATTCGAATCCAATCGGGCAAGATATTGATTTGTCCTTGAGAATTTAGTAAATGTGATAGTATATGTGAAAACAAATATTGATTGATTGATTTGCTTCATTTTACTTCGCTTCTTGTGCCACTTTTGGCTAATTTGCGAAGATTACTCTCTCAAACTCTCAAACTCGCATAGAAATGATAGCGGGCGTTTGCTTCTGCCAAGCCCCGAACGAACATAACCGAAGGGGCACCGAGCATAACCGATCCTCCCAAATGACGTCACGCGTTCATTCATGATCGGCAATTTTCGGATGGTGCTACCTTATAGTATATTAAGTTACCTTGATAAAAACTACCACAGTTCTATTGTCTGGAAGCTACACCCAGGAAGCCATCTGATTGGTCCACAGCACCTTGGGCTACTTGCCTTCTTCAAGTACCTTAAGAAATCCACTAGATGGCAGTCTAGTCGGGGCTACTTCCACTGGCTCTCACCAGATGGCACTGGTGCTGTGAGACCGATTGTCTTTTGTCAAAAACATCGATTTTTTGATGTTTTTGGGGTTTATTTGTGCTAATAATTGTGACTTGGGGTTATTTTCAGGAAAAGCAAGTTAATTTGTGCTTGCACAAATGTTATCCTGAAAATATATCTATTAAAAAAAAAAATTGTATGAAAAGCAACATGTGCTCATTGGATTATGCCTACACACAAAATGTTGTCATTTTGATAACTAATGAATTTTGGTCAGGGACTTATTCTTTACTTAATATTTTGATGTTTTATCATACTTTTACTACTTAGGCCTAATTCCTGCTAATCTTAATACATCTGGGAATGTCTACTCCTGTTAATTTTATATGGAGTGAATTAGCCTTGTACTTTTGTTGGAGTGGAGTGGTGCCTGTATGTATTGGGGATGTATACCCAACCTTTGGTTGGTTATAAGTTGATCGATGCACTCTTGTCTTGATAATCCACGTCGAAAATCGTAAAAAATCATCGCATGAAAATGTTCACAAGTTAATTCCATTTTATTGTTGTCGCGCAATCTCCAAGGCAACATAAACAACACAAATGAAGCTATTGACAAAACATTTGAAGTACATTATGGTCAATAATGTCAGACGATTCCGTGCAAACGTCAAATCGCACCTAACTTCAATCAGTGTTGCCAAGGCTCAAAATATAAATAGTGACCCTCGTAGTGGCGGAGTTACAGCACATTTAGTATAGCTAAGCGGGCTCAAAAAGGGCAATTTCTGCTCACTTTGACCTTGAATAATTTAACAATTACAAGACGCACGAGACTAAAAATTTTCATAGTTACTAAGTTCCATGCATAGTTTCAACTCTCCAAATTTCATGAAAATCGGAGATGGTCAGGTTGGAAATTGCACATATCTGTGTTGATTTGGCATGGAATGACTCATATTAATTGTCTATTAACATTATCGACCTGTAAATATCAAGTATATACAGTTCCTATTAGCCTATTTATGTTAAACTTTATATTCTTTGTCAATCTGGAAAGGCCATTATCGAAATATTGCTATTTGATGTTGCTTGAAGTTTTTTTGTTCGTTGCAGTTTCAAGATATGATCCCTTTTCTGTTACTTATCTCTTTTGGGAGAGGGGCAAGTGCCTCTGTGTACTCTGCTATATCTGCCAATGCGACACAATATATTAAAAATTTTCCCCCTCTAGGATTGACTTCGCCCCCCCCCCCCCTCCATTACAAAAAATTCCTGGCTACGAGCCTGATTCCACCTTGAAGAATCTTTCGCAATGCAGAATATGTATCTTAAAAATGACGAAATAAACGAGTAAGAGGTGTTGTGGCCATACGAAACTGGTGCCGATGTAAGATATAGTCTATTAAATCAGCCTCAAAATAATAAATACTGACTGGCACAGCAGAAATCATTCATAAGAATAATTACTTTCACAAATGATGATGTAGAAAATGTTCACTTTCTCAAGGATCACAGGGTCTTGTTACCAACTTGGAATGTAAGTGGTGCATAAATACTATTCTGAACATCTCTCAATACAACAGATTTTGTGGGGATGTAGATGTTGGAAAGCCTACAGTTTTTAAAGAGATCTTACTTTTTCAGAACTTAAGTAATGATTGATGCTTGTAAGCATGTAGTTATAACATAGCAGTAATGTGCATACACACTCTATATGCATATCATTATCCATTTTATTTTTTTATAGGTCAAAACTAGTAGAGATGAAGGAGCTGCAAAAATTGAGGAGGAGGCCTCATGGTGTCAACATTGTTGGATTGGCCCTTGGGAAAAAAGTTCCGACAGAAGGAGCTGAATCAATAGTAAGTAATATGCAGTATCCAATCAACTTTCTCAGTGTCTGGATTGTGTTAGAATGAAAGTTAGAATTCTTATGTCCTACAGAAGCAAGAGTTAAGGGCCCAACTACGGATTGCTGGATAAGAATGATCTTCATTTTGCATGCATCAATTCTATGATATGAACTTGATATGTGCACATATTGAAGAGACGTAATAAAAACACGGTGCAGTCATATATTTGTTTCACACTGAGTGGTCGTTTAGGTTGCAGACAAGTGCTGCCATCTGAAATATTTCATGTTGCAATTCTGCAGAAGTTGTGTGTTTTTTATTCTGTCAAAGTGTATTTTAAAGTGAAAGGCAATTCTTGTTATTTATGCTTCCCTGTATGGGTGTTTGTGTCCTGAAAAGATCCAATCATGACATTTTGAGGTCCCAAATAATAGGGAAGTTTCAAATAATCATATTTAAAAGTGGTTAATTCTCAATATTTTCAGCAGTATGTGTGTGTGATTTTTTTTTCTTTTTTAATTTGCTGTTTCTATTCCAGAAGTGCAAAAATAATCACTTGCTGGGAAAATAGTGTATAACATTAAATATTTTCACAGGGTTGGGAAATTTTGAACATTTACGAAATAGAATAGCAATTTTTTTTTTGAGTCAAACATCAGGATGTTAATATTTTCCAATACATGTCAACTGGGTTTGGTTGCATTAGCATTTCAACAGTTCCCTTCTTTCCTCTACAGCTGCATTGCATAAACATGAATATTTCTGCAACCTGCTTTTTGTTACTAAATTACTTCATGATAATTACTTTCCTAAGTGACAAATCCTGGAATAATGTTCTACAAGCTTCAGTTGTTCAAAAGCACCTAACTTCACTCATCCTCCCATACAGCTTAAAAAAATATTACAGCATGTGGAAATATAACCGAGTTTGATACACACACAATATTTCCTACTGAAACAATAGTATTGACATTTAGACTTCATTTTTGCAGACTGACCCATTCAGAGTGAAATCAGGAGGGCTGGTCGACATGAAAGCTCTAAAAAGTGGAAAAGTGAAACGGGTGGATGATGCTTACGATACTGGAATTGGTACACAGTTTTCTGCTGAAACCAACACAAGAGATGAGGATGAAGAAATGTAAGTAGTGTGTGACAGTGCTGCATTAGAAATTTGAATCATAAATAATGTAAAAAAAAGACTCTTTCCAAGTTGTGGCTCTTTTCAGTAAAGGTCAATGCTTAAACATCAGTTCCATCTTTACTGTGTTATTATTGTTATTAATAACCTGCGGCTCTACTCACAATTATAACACCATCAAGCCTTGTTTCCATGATTATGAAAAACTAAATGTGCTGACCAAGGCAGTAATTTATTTTATTAAAAACATAAACTAAACGTAACGTTTCAACCTTCTAGCAAGGTCTTCTTCAGACTCTGTATCAAGTACAAAAGTACAGAGTCTGAAGAAGACCTTGCTAGAAGGTTGAAATGTTACATTTAGTTTATGTTTTTAATAAAATAAATTACTGCCTTGGTCAGCATATTTAGTTTCTCTACGCACAAGTGTTACTGTATTTCCATTATAAATTCCCTGAATTTCAAGATGTTTTAAAGTAATTTCCAGTAGGTGGTCGTCCTCAACCTTCATTATGTCATAACCCCTTTTAAATGTATTTGGTAATTAGCTACCCCCTCCCCAGACTTAATCTCAATATTTGGTGGTTGAACTCAATATTTGTAGCCTTGTTTTGCCTCTAGCAAGTTGTGGGGGATATTTAATTTTTAAATCTCTTGTTTTAATTAATAACTGAGAGTACACCACAGGTTGAGAACCACTGCTAAAGTACTAATCAACATGTGTTAGATCTTCAACATTACATGCTATAAAAACAAATGAATCACAGGTAATTAGAGGAAAAAGTTAAATGTATTTTCTATTTCTAGCAATATATTTTTCTTTTAACTTTTACAAGTTTTTCAATGAATTTACAAAATTCCCTGAGTTTTCCAGGTCGGTGAAAAACTTGCTTGTAACTGTATTTTGTTTCTTGAATTTCTTTCAGGATGAAGTACATTGAAGAGCAGTTGTCGAAAAGGAAAGGAAGAAACAAAAAAGAAGAAGGCAAAACTGATGATGAAAAGTATCGGTCGCCTGAAGAGGCTGCCCTCCAGGCAGTTCCAGACCACCTTAGGGCATCGTCCAGTCAGCGATCAGAAGAAATGTTGTCCAACCAGATGCTGAGTGGTATCCCAGAAGTCGACCTGGGCATTGAGTACGTTCATCTTTTTTCTCGTGTTATTTTAACCCTTTCAGTACAGAACCATCACTGGATATGACATTTTTTTTTTTTGTGACCTTTGTGATCCCAAAATTGAAAAACATTATTTCTTTTTCAAAACTGTCTACAAAGGTGCTGTTCCTTAATGTTTTTTTCTGAATTACATTAGGGGATAGTGATTGCTATATGCCTGTACTGGGATTTGATAAAATTAAATGTTTGGAAATCTAAAATTGTATTTAGTTGTGGTTGAGATTTTTCGCTTTGCTTCTTAAGAGTTACATTCTTATATGTGTGAAGTTTTGTAAAAATAATAATGTAATGTTGCCATTTCCCATCCAGGATGAAGTCTGAAGCATTCATTTTTACAAGCAATAATAATGAAAGCAAATCTAAATCGTTTGTTAAAGTATAGCTTCATTTTTCATCTTAACTAGCCTTGTGGTAGGGGTCTTTCATTGCAAAAAAAATAAGTAGGGGGCGATTAAATACATGTTCGAAAAAGTAAAGAATTTTGGATTTGTTATTTTGGTAGACACCCTGTGTAAGTCGAAGTGCAAATCTAATATAAACATTGATGAAGGAACACTGTGAAATAAATAACATTTTCATTCATGTGATGTCTAGCAATATTCTTATCGCTGTTATGTTAACACAGCTAAATAAACATAAATGCTATGTTGACATTGCATACATTTGTAGATGGTTTATTTGGTATGAGTACATGAATAGTGTGAACCAAATATTTATCTTCATGGTGGGTGTGGTAAATGTAGTTTTAGTATTGTAGTTATTGATGTTTCACGTTTCCAGGTTGCAAATTGAATTGTTTATCCCAGTTACTTTTGAAGAATCACTCTCTTCATTAACTGAGGTTAGAGCTTCTAGACAAGTGGTCCTTTGAAATTAATCTGAGAAAAACAATTCAAACTGCAACACTAATATATATAAAGCATCACTGACACTTGATGAGGTTGAACAGTTGAAGAATGTGCCACTTTATTGGAACAGGAGTGTACAACAAATATTTGTCATTATATTAAGGTTGTTCAAATGAAACAGACTGGTGTGTAGAAGGTAACAGTATTTACATGTAAGAAAATATACAATATCACAAAGATAGTGTACTGGTATTACTTCGACAGAGGCTACAGATGAGCACAAGTTTCTGGATACCGTCTGTAAAGAAGAAGGATGCTGGTTGCGTGTTGAACCACTCTTCCACAGTATCTTGAACTGATTGACCGGAAATGAAACGCTTACCTTTCAGAGCCTTCTTCAGTGGACCAAAGAAGTGAAAGTCACAAGGCGAAAGATCTGGGATATACAGTAGGTGTTCTATAACATCCCACCGAAAATGACACGGGGTGTCCATCGTTGCATTGGCAGTGTGTGGGTGTGGTGTTATTGTGGTGCATGCTCACACCTCGTGACAGTTTTCCCAGCTGTTTTTTTTTTATGGCCCTTCGGAGTTTCTGTAAGGTGCCACAATTACGTTCAGCGTTGATCATGGCACCCACTGCAGCAGCAGATGTCGATGGACATCGAAAAACACTTGACAACATGACCTTCTTTGCACATGAATTGAATGACACCCTGTTGTAACGCTTGGATGTATCCATTACACACCCCTTGTGCTTTCACTTCCTCTCTACTCAACAGATTGCGCACATTATGTTCTGTTACTACGAACCACCAAGCCCTACAGTGCTGCCATCTTCTAGCCTCCCTGTCAAATACTTACAGTGTTGCCAGCTCCGTCTGTTTCACTTGAACGACCCTTATATATCATATTGGTACATTATTAATGTAACATTGACAAATTTTGTATCTTCAGTGGTATTTTTTCTCTGTTGTGTAGCCAGTTAGAAACAAAAATTAAATGTCATCCGAAATTCTTACATATTGATCACACATATGACACCTAAGAGCAGATAATATTGATGATATAACTTCTTTATGAAAGCTCTAAGAATGGGTGGCAACATGAATGGATATTATATGATTTTACTTGCATTTAAATCAGAGCCTTTTAGGGAGCTTTTGGTACAAAGTAACAAGTGACACATGTCATTTGGAAATTAACCTTCAGAAAGAAATGCAGTCTTTCATACAGGAGTAACACAACAAGGTATCATGTCACTTCAGTCTGTTGTTCATGCATGTGCAGTCAATGATTTCTTTATATAGTGGAGAGAAAAGTACCTTTTGCAGTTTGTGTTCACATTATTTTATGATCGATCGCCTTCTAATCTCGCTATACTGCTTGCAGATGGAGAAAATTGTGGATCAACTTCCTGTCTTGGATTTTTACCTTTCAGGTTTTTTATCATGTTACGTAATTCATCAAAGTTTGTGAAAGAAAGTCTAATGCTTTTATTAGTTTGACATGCAAAACATGCTATAGAGGAGCCCAAGTTAAGAGTTCAGTATGGGCTGTTATGGGCTTTTACTTTTGAGATCACCACCCCCATTCTGTCAGAAACAAAAGTCGTTAACATGCGAAGAGAAAATAATAAATATGCAAAAAGGAGAGGAAATGTAAGGTTTTGATGGTCTATACCTTCTATTACAATTCAGAACATTCAAAAAATGCGCTTTCCTTTCTTATGTTAAGCGCGATTTGGGGAGTCAAAAATAACAGCCGTCCGCCTATTGCCACTCGCTGCAAACACGTGTTGGGAAGAGGGAAGGGGGTGGGGAATGGCCAGGCAAAAGTTCGTGAAGAGGCTTCCGTCTTGGGGCCAGGTCAAGAAATTTATTATTTGTGTGTTCGCTTTCTCGTTTTGGGGAATTCTGAAAATAGGCATATTGTATGCATTGGCGGATCTAGCGGGAATACTCCCGGTTCTCTTGCTCTTCCCAAAGGATGACAAACTATTACAAAAAGTTAGATAGCATTATATTAAAAGAACATAAAATGATCGAGCAGTTCTTTTCCAGATAGTAAAGTTTGACGCAAATGCATAAATCGGGAATAGATTTTTGAGATACCTAAGTAAATTTAATCCGGGATTTGTTACTTGCAAGGCAATAACGTTAATTGATGGACACAAAGCGAGAGCATTTTAGATTGAATATTTCCAATGTCTCTTTCTTTCTGTTATCATTGTTCACACAAATACAACAGAACTTCATCTATTTCACACCTCTAGTAATTGATTAATTGAGTTTTAAATTCACTTTTCTGCACAGATATGTTAATTGGGACTGGACGGACTTACGATTTTATGTGAGATACGAACCTTTATATGCCTCCACCGGATATGGAACCCTAATCCCTTAATTAAAATGCGACGACCGGGGTGCTTTGGTGTATGCCGGTATTATAATGAACACTGTTCCGTTTCAAATGAAAGAGCGCACCGAAAAATGTGAAAGAGGCCTCCCCGATGGCGCAGTGGTAACGTCGTCACCTCGTAATCAAGGGGTCCCGGGTTTGATACCCGTTGGAGACACATAGTGGTTCGGATCTCACTTTAAACTGTAGGTCCAGTCCCGATTTGCCTTTCTGTGCATAAAGGAAAGAAAAACACTGTGATAAAGTAGAGAGCAAGACGTATGAAAAGTATATTCGGAAACAGTTATTTTCAAATCTTCCTCCACGGACCGTCATTATTCTGGACCAACAGCTTCCCACCAAGTCACGCATTCTTGTATGTTCCTGGTCAAAGCAAACTATTGTAGGTGCCAGCACCCATGTTGCGACCCCACGCTTTTGATGGGCAATTGTTCTCCCATTTAAATATATGGGGAATTTGATGCTGAACGTGCTGCTATTACATTAAATTGCAAGTTTAATTTCATCTTAACATCGGAAATTATGTCGGAACATCAGTGTTCTGAAACTAAGAATTTTAATAAGACGATCGTCAATAACAGAAAAGATATCGGAACTAAAAAAAGCCTTAAAATTTGCACAGTACTTGTTTACGTCACTTTGAATTTTCACAATTTAAGTGCTTTATTCTTGTGAATGTGGTAAAGAATAATACATAATAATTCCATGCGACTGCACTTTTTTATAGCTAGTTGTTATTAATACCCGACTCATCTTTTTACGTGATATCATACTTTTTCTCATGGCTAGTAAATATGGTGGCCGCGGTGGCTCAGTCGGTAACGCGTCTGACTACCATGCTAAAGGTCCCGGGTTCGATCCCCGGCAGGTTCAAATCCGGGAACTTTTCTAACGATGGAAGCGGCCCCGGCGCCCACCCAGCGTCGAATAACATGGGTACCTGGGGGAAACCCTGGGGGGTAAAGGCGGTCAGGGGCGTGATGCTGATCACATCACCCCCACTCACGACCGGATCAAGAAAGTGTGGGGCGTTACCCCCACACCCCCTATACGCCTTCATGGTGTGGTGCTATGCACAGGGGAGAACTTTACCTTTACTTTTACCTAGTAAATATGGTTCTCTATTTTATACATACACATTTATCGAGAAGAATAGTTATTACAAAAAATATGTTACATTCTGTTTCATATCTCGCAACCTCTAGGACTTTCTTATTTACAGGAATTATAATTTTAAAAGGACGAAAATACGAGGGGGAAATGTCTGCTTAATACAAAGAAAACATATGTTAATATTAAGTTATGGATAGGACATGGTGTATCATAATAAATATTATGCGCTTCCACTTAATACATTTTCTCTTTGTAATTCGGGTAGTTTCCCCAATTCCTACTCCCGCCGTTGAATTGCACATACTTGCAAGTCGCAACAAGAGGAAACATAAAGCGTAGTGCAAAAATCTATTTTTTTTTATTATAGACTCATGTCAGCTAGGGACAACCAAAATAACGTCAAGTTAAGTGCTCTTTGTGCATAAATATACTATATTTAGCCCATCTGAGATACCCTGTCGTTGCGCTTTAATATATTAATTCTTAGGTTCAGGAGAACGTAATTTTCAGAAACTTATGACTTGCTACATAATCCTAAAGGTTTGCTAAACAATTTTTGTTATCGACGCTCCAATGTAAAGCTTAGGGCAACCAGATGGCGCACGAAATTATTTAGGGACACAACAGGGCTAGCGCCTCTAGTGGAAAAGTTTGACAGTGAACAGCCCCGTTGACCACTAACTTTTGTTGCGGCGTGTACTACAGCAGACGCTCGATGCGAGCTGGAGCTTTCTTGTACTGCGCACCATGCGGCAACGCTGTTGCCATAAGCCCCATACTGAACTCTTAAGTTGAGCTCACCAATAGTACTTCTTGACCAAACAAGGAGTTTAAACAATGGAGAGCAATGCCAAATTGAAATAAAACAGAATATGCACTAATTTCAGTCTTTTATTATTGCAGTGCTAAGATCCGAAACATTGAAGCAACGGAAGAAGCAAAACTGAAGTTATTGTGGGAAAGGCATAGCAAGAAAGATGCTCCATCTCAATTTGTGCCTACCAATATGGCTGTGAACTTTGTACAACACAATAGATGTAAGTTGTCTTTCCTTTGTTATATTTTTAAGAACCCTGATATTACATGTTCCTTCATTGTGTTTATTTTACAACAGACCTCAAGGAAGAATGAATAAGTAAGGTTCCACTGTAGTTTTTGCCCTTTTGTAATAATTATTTTTGTGTGTGAATTTTAAGGTTCATTCAGAAGATCTGAAGTGTTAGTTATTGCTTATTACAGGGCAAACATAATGGAAATTATTGTAAAGAGATGTGCAGTAATACCATGTGCTACAGATAGAGGCATGCATATTTCGTTTTTGATGAAAACACGAAATGTGAAATAACACATTCTAAAGTTAATTTTTCATGTTTCTGAAAGGTCTGAGGTGCATTTTCCTACCCTATTTTGTCACGAAATGATGTGAACTGAAAAATGCTAAATAGACTCTTAAACACAAAATTTACCATTTATATACCGACGCAACACTTTCTGAAGTCTGAAGTATCCTGTGAGTTATGCAATTCACGGAAAAATGATTATTTCTGCTATAAATGTTTGAGATGCAAAATGGACCCCTTTATATAGAAATATATTTAATATTCTGGTAAAGATTTAATGTGGTTTTAGAAGGGATATGTTATTTTGTGTAATTTGGGATTATATTCACATTTTTTAAAACCAAAATGTCATTTTATATGGCACTTATTCACTGCTATAACAGCGAAATTTCATTTTATTTACCGCTTTTGAACCTGAAATTGACTGTTTTTGTACCGAAATTTTGCTTCTTTATTTACCAAAAATATGTGCCTCTAGCTATAGATGTTATATGTGATCTGTTTTAAGCTTCTGTGCTGACTGTGTAAAGATTACATACAACACATGATCATAAATACTCAGGGTTCCCATTTACTTAGAAATCCTGTAAAAGTATAAGAAAATGGTTTTTTCTACATGCCAGGATTTGGGTATGAAATTAAATCTCCCTGTTTTTTTAATAAAAAATATTTATTTTTTTTAGCAATGGAATAAACTTGATCCCTTGAATATCAAGTGCAGTTCAACACTTTAAAAAAAAAACTTGGTTATTAGCATGTTAAATCAGCACATTATGATCTGGAAATTTATTTTAAAATTGCTTGAAAAAGTCAGTGAATTTGTTTTGCAAAAATGAGTGATAATCCTGATATTGCCAGCTTGAAAATTACAATACACTGCATTTTCTGATGTTCAGTTTTTGTGATGTAGATAAGACGTGTGAAATACGGGGTCCGCCAATATATATCTACACCTGCACAAGGGATGCCATTTCTGTAGGAATGGAGCATTAAACCCCTGAACAGCCTGCTTTTGTGGTAGAGACATATTTTAAAAGTAATGTATGGTACATCATATGACAGCTGCACAGCGCACACTGACTGTCTGTGATCTCTTTCTCTGAGGGTAAATCAAGAGAGATTTTTTTGATCACGTATCCATAACTTAGAGACTCTGAAGAATTAGGGAAGAAGTCCAACCAATTCCACCTGCAATGCTGCTGGATAATTTTGTTCATAGACTTCGTAAGTATACAACATGGAATGGTGACTATCTACCTGATGTGATTCTCCAAAATTAAGACATTGTGTTATTGTTTTACAAATGGCATTATGTTATACGGGGTATCTATAAAAGAACTGTGTTTTAAACGATCATAGTGTGCAAACGGTATTAGATAACTCAGGTTAGTTAATTACTTCGAAATCAGTAGCTCATAAAGTTTTATTCATGCCATTTGGAGTTTATTCCAGTAAAGGTTTGCAACGCTGCGCAGCGTTGACCTTGAAGTGGTCGAGCCGAGCCGAACACAGTCAGTGCAATTCAGTGCAACGGCAACACCACAACAGAAGGTGCAGTGTGTGATATGGCTTGTAAAAACTACAGGGTGGGAAATAACCTTTTACTAGGGGTCTGCAGGAAAAAGTAACAACAATTAAGAAATTATGGTAATACCAAATGTTTACTACGACAATTGTGGTTACAAAAACAAAATTAAAAGTTAGTTCACGACAAAGCCCCTTGCTTCAAGGCAAATGCTAAAACCAAGACCTTCTTCGGCGAAGTGGCATTGACTTCTTCAACAGTTCTGAATGGCCGGGTGCATCACCGGACCTGAATGCATCGGAGCATTTTGGGGCTATTCTGAAGGATGCATATGAGTCCTTGATGATAGTGGAACGCGGACCGGACCGCTATTCCCGGCCAACACTCCTTGCACATCTGGAACAAGTCCTCCGTGACATGGAATGGAATACGGAGTGTTTGCGAATCTTCTGAGCTCCTACCCTGATCGTCTTCGTGCTGTGAGAGAAGCAAACGGCGGACATACTAACTTTTAATTTTGTTTTTGTAACCACAATTGTCGTAGTAAACATTTGGTATTACTATAATTTCTTAATTGTTGTTACTTTTTACTTGGACCCCTAGCAAAAGGTTATTTCCCACCCCGTAGATCTGTTATTACTGTGCAGCGGAACTTTTGACGTGAGTATGGTGGTGTTTTAGTCTTCGGACAAAACCATCCATCAATGGCTTAAGGCATTTAAAGAAAATGGAAGTGTGGATTGGAAGCAAAGGGCCTATTCCATGGCCTCCAAGAAGTCCGGACCTTACTCCTTTAGACTTTTTCCTATGGGGACATGTGAAGAACATGGTTTATGCGGAGAAAATTCAAGATGTCAACCATCACCCCAGACATGCTGGCCAGGACGTGGCAAGAAGTCGATTATCGTTTGGATGTGTGCCATGCTACAAACGGGGCACACATTGGAATTTACTAAATTGTAAACAAAACTTGACAACATTACCTTCAAAAGTATGTATTTACTTTTCCCCGAGTTTGTTTTTAATAAAATATTTAGCTTCAAAACCCAGGAGTTCTTTTATAGATACCCTGTATATCAATTACGTTTATCTTGCTTTACATTAGTTGCATTGTGTTACTATAGGAAATATATTAAAATGGCAGATATATATTGCCGGACTTTATACAACCCATCGGCACTGTCAAATATTAGCAAGTTTTTATTTTCTTTTTATTTACTCAGCTCAATTAATGTAAACCTGTAGCGACTTATGTGTGTTTCTTTTCGACTCAGTTAATATAGAAGACCCAGAACCACCCAAGAAAAGGGAGAGGAAAGAAGAAAAAAGAAAAGCCGTGGTTGTTGGATCTGATCCAGAAGATAAGATCAAGAGAGTGAAGGAAGCAGGAGAGAAAGCAACGGATGACTACCATTATGAAAAGTTTAAAAAACAGTTCAGAAGATACTAGTTCAGTAAATATATATTTCGTTTTGATATTGAAACAAGCTGTTTTATGTATATAGTATATTTGTAATGTAATTTTAATAGCAGTTTTTATGTCAGTGTGTGTGTGTGTTTAATATTTATAAGAAATTGATCAACTTCTGAATGTGTACTTCTAAGTAAATACTGTATTCATAGACTTAATTGTATGATTTACAAGTTTCCTTTACAATTTACTACCGTATGTGTTAATATTTTCATTTTCCTCTCTTACCCTTCTGTTCAACATGCACCACATGGAACAGAAACTAGAGGGATGGTTGATCTTTCTGTCATGTGATTGGAGAAGGAGCATGCTCTCGCCAAACCGAATGCCACGGGAAGTACCGAAATCTGTCATTTGATGCATTATGTGTTTTTCTCTGGCTGAGTTGAAATTGGGGAATTGTCAGCAGATCTGCAGCGCTGTAGCTTGGTCGGTGTATCTCAACGCTGACCCAAGAACTAGAGAGCCTTTCTTCTTTACACAGACACAGTGTTTCGGCTCTCCCTGTAGATTCAGTCCCAATGGATGTTGTTGTAATTGATATATCAGTTTCCTTTTGGTGAATTAATGCATTGTAGGAAATCTGGCTGAAACAACATGAGCTTCGGAAGTGTGTAGCGAAACAAACAGTGTGCATAAAAAAACATTTTAAAAAACCTGTTTTTAGCACTTATTGAATTGGGGATTTGAAAGCAGTTTTCTTTTTGTGAATTAATACATTGTGTGTGTGTGTGTGTGAACATGCCATTGTCTGCAGTAACGTGTCCACAATTTTTGAAAGGAGGGGGTTATATATATTGTAGCGTGACGTCGGGTAAGGTACGGGATCGAGTCACGCCGGGACGTAGCTCAGATAAATACAATAGGTCTTAAGTTTGACTTGGCTAACCACCTCTACCCTTAAGGAGGCTGATGAAGGATTGTTGGGAGCCTGTGTTGTTGAACGCTACTCACCCCTTGCTGTTGGTCTGGCCCTCGGCTTCTGGCGTCGGCGACGGTGACAGGTGTCCGCTGGAGAGATCGAAGATGACGATAAGAGACGGCAGGCAATTCGGCGACTTGTTTTATTCTTGCAGATTCTTCGGTTGGCTTAATCCGGACTGCTTATGGACTTCTCGCTTGTTGCCGCCTCGTAGTGTCGCGATCTCTCAGCAGGCCGTCGTCCTCTTCTCGTCGATCAGTTTGGTGGTAATATTGGAGCGAAGTGAGAGATCGATTTACTGTCTCCAGCGGTTTTATACATTGGATTTGAGTCATAGGTTGGTGGACTTTGCACCTCCACTGTGCACCTGGGGTATCCCTGGATGCAGATGGAAATTTACAGTGGAGGTGCACTCACCGCTGGCGAGGGCCGTTGCCTTGCTGACTGTGCAGAGCCGAGTGGAAAATTCTTGTTGCTCGGCTCTGCATCCGGTGGAATGTGGGGTGAATGAGCGTTCAACTTGCGAGCTTCAGAGCGATGTTTGAGGCAAATTAATGTTTCGACTTTTATGCTCCCAATTCCTTCATCAATATATACTGTATATATTTGGTAGTCAGTCCTTACTTTGCCATCTTGTTGTGCCTTTGATGTTCTATGATACATATTTTTTAAATAATGTGCTTAGAGTTGGTCGAAATCTGGGTGTGTAGAAACGAACATGTTGTATATTATTTGTGTAGTTATATACGCTAGGGTGTAGATTACAGATTTAAGCATGTTTTTTTTTCTTTATTTATTGGAAGTGTTTTATTTTAAAAACACACTTCAATGCAGTTACTGATTATTTTTCTTTTGTAGTTCATTGTTATTGACAATGACATCTACGGCACATTATATTGCGCTAATATAGCAGCTCTATTGTTAATAATCAAAACAAAACACAGGTGATGTCGTTCCTAAAGTCATAATAAACTAGGTTCACAAGGCATTATTTTTTTCGTTAGATTTTTTAGTTTTGTTACGACTTTCACAACACACCCATGTATTAATTTTGAAAGAAAATCATCCAGTTTTGTCGGTGGTTAGGGTGTCATGAGTTTCACAATAGGGGGGGGGGGGGGCAAATTGAATCGTATTTGAAAGGTAAGTATTGTGCTTATGGCTACCAATGTGAATTTTATTACTCTTTGCATCCCGATACTTTGTAACTCGTGTGGTTGCTGTACGATATATGCATTGCGCGAATGCCTATGCTGATTGATAAACATAGAACTTCAACTTTTTTGTGAACGTTATTTATAATCAAAGAATGGGCCATACACCTATGGTTCACATAATCTACAAAATTTTCAGCATTTCTCCTATGCCTATCTGAATACACATACAAGTGACAATGATATGATATTGCATTTGTAAAAAAAGTACCAAATTTTGCACTTGCAGAACATGTCTCTGACTGGCCATTTTTATGAAAATTTTTGCAAGGTTTATGAAGATTGTTTTTCATATGAATATTATCTAGAGATATTCCAACGAAGTATCCAGTCATGCTTTGGAGACAGGAGTGGTGTTTGCAAGGGGAATGGCGCATTCAAAATACGGGCTATATCTTAGAACTAATGGAAGTCATTCCAGTGGCATTTAATATATATCAAATTTTTTTTTTACCTTTACCTTTTTTACGCCACTTTTAGTCCATGTGTCTTATCCGTTGAATAAAATGCACGGAAAACAAAAAAGGGAATTAGCTAGAGGACACCTGCACATCCATTGCCGCTTTTCGTATATATTTTTATTTTATTGAATTTCCTGTTGTATGTTCTGTTTTATCTTTGAACACTTGATTTAGGGAAAGCTCTGGTCCTGGCGGGCCTAATTCTTGGCCAACAATCAGTCTAGGTGATTTAAAATTTTATTTGTAAGTATCTCACCTGATTCATTTCTCTTTATTTTCACGGGTAACACTTCAGCAAAGAACTCACTAAATCACACCAACTTATAAAAACTTTCCAAAGCACATCAAACCTCGACAGCAGACTTCCCATGGATATCTACCTCCTCCTTTCAAATTTGTTCGGTAAGGCATGTTAAATGGACCCAGCCACAATCTAGCGGGGAACCGTAAAGCAGCACCTCAAGTGTTGGGTCTCAGCGATATTGTGACCATTCGCAATGAAAACACCCGTAACCCCCAGACCTCTTCCACAGCTCAGAATGTAGGGACGATGTTACAGCAGTGAGGCAGAAAGTCTGTATCCAAAATGTGACCATTGGTATGTTGCCAAGTTTCGTACAACCCACTACAGCCACTTTTGCTCCGATGACGACTTCTTGCGGCAAGTAAACAAGGTTGCAAACAAGTATAAATTGTTATAATGGTAATTATTTTTAGATACGCAATGGACAACGTGACCTAAGAGTAGAATCGCGCCTGGATAGAAACAGAAAAATAACATGATATTAGTTATTCAGTTGGAAAAACATAATGGCTATCTGTGATTGCCACTCTCTCCTAGCGATGGAGCTACATCCAAATACATGGCAAGCTAGCTGCCAAGGGTGAATAAGATTGTTTTGTAATTTCTTGGTTTACAAAAAAAACTTTGTAAGATGTAATGAATTTTTTTTTTTTTAATAAGACAGATTGACAAAGCTATTGAAATAATTTAGGTCATGTCAAACTTGCATTTGCAAGATACTTGGGAAATTTTTAGATCTTCAACTTTATTAGTTTAAGAGATACTGTATCAACAGTTCACTTTAGAGAGATCATTGTCTCCTACAACTAGATATACAGGCAGACCGATAGTTAATTGATGGTGCCGTGTGGTATTTTGTAGCTCCTATAAGACAACAATTTATCTCGACAATCTGAGTAGTTACCGAGATCCTGACAATTGACATAAAGGGACAGACATAACGGTATTTTTTTTTTCTTACAGCTTTGGTGATTAGCACCTTAGAGTTCATTATTTATATTGACAGCAAGTGATCATCAATAATCAAGTTTTCATTAAGTGTACTCTGAAAATAACTCTGGTATATTGAAATATAGTGTCAAAAAAAAAAAAATAGCACCATTGCGTTTGTGCTCCACTATCAATTGTGATCTTCCTGAAACTGGACGATATAGAAAACAATTTCCTTCGTTCTGAACCTATGAACTGGATAAGAGCAAGGGTGAAGTGATGGTCGCATACAGAGTTGATAAAAGTCATGATTTTTATTAAATCATGCTAAACATGCAATTTTTAAGAGGTGTGCTATTTTTTTGTGACGAACTGTGTTACTGTTATTATTACAGTACTAATAAGCTGTGGTGCAACAGCCCATGAGGCCCAGGACCTGTCATCCTCAGTCCCATCTGCCGAGGTGGAAGATCATCCAACCTGTTACGGGGTGCCGTGTGGTCTTCGTCCTAGGTTTCCGTGACACTGTACACTACTCTTTCCTAGCTCCCCATTTTTTCACAATGATGGATGGCCACTCATCGCATGCACAGGCCGAATTATAAGAGAAAAGTTGTTACACTTCCCCCGAGATAAACAAACCTGCATGCATCCCATAGCCGGTGCCCAAAGCATGAAGCCTTAGTCCACACAGTGTGGAACACTGTCCTTATTGCTTGTCAAAATATTGCCAAAGGTTGCTGGCAGTTCATGCAGTGTAATGTAAGCTTACTGAAAGTATCTCCACAAACTACTGCAGCTATCAATTGTTTGGCGATCCCTCCATTAGCCAAAATGATGCACATATGAAACATTACCTGTCTTCATTTTACTCCCATTTGTGAACTAATCCCTTGAAGGCCTCTTATTGGTTGTCTTGTTCAGCACCTTGATTCCCATTGTTGCTGTTACCTGGAGCGGCACCCTCTACTTTGTATGCATGCCCTCATGATCGTAGGTCAACATAAAAGTTTCAGCTCCTACAGCAGTCTAACCTGGACAACAAGGGCAAAAGTCAAGAGCACTAACTATGCAGCTGATTCTTATTTTTACTATTCCGTCTTCATAGGTTAATCGTGATGACATGGACGAAAGATGGTTGATTGATTTAAAATTTTTGGGTACGCCTGCACGTATGGCCATTTTTGCACCTTTCAGTATATATGGGGACATAGCCCCTTATCTACAGAACGACAGATGGAACTGACACAGGAGCAAATACAACTAAAAGAAATGTATCTTTCAAAAGTAAAAGTTTGTGAAGAAAAAATAAACTTTATTACACCAATAAATACATTTTTTATGTTAGTCTCAAAATAAAAATCCTGTGAGGATAAACTTTGAAAGCCTCAACAATTTTAACAGTCAATATTCAATAAATATCTGCATACTGATAAAATAAATACTATGTATTACTATTTAAAAAAAACACTGACAGAAAATAAAGACATTCACATGTATCTCCAGATAAGGTTTGGGTGAAGAATTCTTGGGAATAATGCTTATGGATGAACAATAAAATAAACATTTACAAATACAATAATATATACCACTGGATAACATTGAGAAATATATTACTACACTATTTTCACTAAAACTACTGAACTTGTTGCACTATAGCTATTCTGAGCATGAGTGTGTGAGCAACTGGATAAAAAACAAGTCAATTGAGATATGTTAAATAATAAAACTTGCCATGTCTAGACTTATGTTAAAAAGTACAACTGCTTTGCGAGCTGTTCACGTCACAAACAAATCTTATCATCATGAGTTCAAGATGAGAACAGCATTGTCTGAAGTGATTTTCTCACATTGGCCATTTCTTGCTGCTGGGTTTCAATCAAGATCCTCTTCTGCAATAAGGCCAGTTCTTTTTTTAATTCTGCTTGCATGGTTCCTTGTTGTTCCTTGTGCTTACTATCAAGATCTTCGAGATTCTTCCCCAAGAACAAAAAATTTAAAATAATTGCACGTGAAATACTTACAAGTATTATTAATTTCACTATTTTATGTATATTTATTGGTTAGGTATAGCAAAATTTTGTTGCAAGTTCACTTAATGCTCTAGTAAGGTAATAATAATCGGACCTACAGTTTAAAGTGCAATCCGAACCAACGTACAATGTTTGTAGTGATTTGACAAATTTTACAGAGGTTGTTTCCGATCTGTGGTGACGATTTCAAATTGCACCTACTTTAAGAGAAACTATGTCACCACCATTGAGAGTGCTCTATTTGGTGGCCCTGCATCTTGGCAATTGCCCGACAGCGAAGTTTCCCCTGTAGGAGACTGGCACGAAGTGTAGTCATGCCCAGCCTCAACCACTCCTCCTGACAGGCTTTCCATAGCCCTTCAATGGTGCGGGGTCTCCTGTGAGACAAGGCTCGTTTCAGTAGGCTGAAGGTGCAAAAGCCCATCGGTGAGGCATCAGGTGACTTCACTGGAATGTCTGTGGAAGGAATGGTACGAATTCCAGTTTCATCTGCCAGTTTTTTGGAGGAAGAGCCGGGTTGAGTGAGATGTGTGACTTGACACCTTGTTTTGAGCTGATGATCATGTCCTTTGCCTCGCTTTTCCAAACTCAAATTGCGGTGAATGATGGTGTGCACTGTCTTCAGTGATGTTTGTAGCTGGTTCGCGATACTTCTCTGTGTGGCTGGATACTCCCTGATGACCAGTGCCCGGACGTCCCGAATTGTAGCTGGTGTGCGGCAAGTTGCAGGCTGGGGGTTGGCCTGTTTCTGCCCCACAGGAATCAACCCACGCCTCGCCTTACCTGCCCCTTTCAACACCAGTGATATGCCATTTTTGGACACAGTGAATCCACGCTCCTTGCACAGTTTTATAATGGCACTATCACTGTAGTTTACGTCAGAAAGTGCAGATATGTAACCCTCCCAATATGCACCGATTTTCGGTGGCATTCTTCCCGATACGCACTGACCACACCTGTCACGCAAGTCATCGAACGGTCCAACGTGCCCACACGACTGGCAGCTTCATTCTCTTCCCACTTGGTGGTGCTGCAAGAGGTGTGCAATTTCGTCACCATAGATCGGAAACAACCTCTGTATTGTCAATTTTTTTTTCCATATTTCTACCTTTAATACATACTTTTACATATTTAAGGAAAACATAACAGGTTTATTTCATATATTGTTCATATTTCATCATTTTGGAATTGTCCAAAAGAAAGAAATTATGTGGCTCCATGTGCATTTCAACTCTCAGCTTCGGCATGTGTTCTTGTAGGAATTGTATCTGGCTGTCATTTTTGCTGTTTAATGCAATGTGTATTATTTTCTTTGTTAAAATTGCCATGCTTTGTTGGGCGACAAGTTCATAGCAAAAGAACAAGCAAGTGGTCTGTTGGCAGTATATGTGCTTGTTATTGTTGCGGAAGCTGGTATTGTTCGTAAATGTACAACAAAATCAGCCGACTGTCGCCCATCACAGCGAAGCAATAATACTGCTTGAGGAGGAGTATTATGGTCCAATTGTCGCAGTTTAGCATGTTCGCAGTTCTCAAAGGGGGACCATCAGCAGTGCAGATGGGTTTATTGGGAGACAACAATTTAAGTGCCACCAGATCCATTAATGCAAAGGAAAATATTAAATTGTTTATTAATTTATAATCAAACAAATGAAGAAGTCTTCTTTGCCTCACTTTGGGTAATTTTCCGCACGTGTTAGTCCATATTTTGCCAATTTTCAGTCCATATGTCCCATCCCAGCCAAAACATTCCAAGGTTTTGCGAATCTGATTTCAGGATCCTGATTTAGATTAGTTACGAAATTTTAAGTGGTTCTGTATTGAAAGTGCTTAAAAAGTCGAAACTAAACTCGTGCAACAGTCTTCTGAGGGCCAAGGCTTTCAGTGCGTGGAGTCCCATCGCCATTCTTTCTGGCTTTCAATTGTCCTCACAATGCTGGATCAACACCATAAACGTTGGGGCTTCCACTTGGAATCAAACCCAGAACTGGGTGTACCAAAGGTGAGAGTGCTACACATTGGTAGCATGAGCCTATTGAAAGTACTTAAGTGTTGTCATTTGCTTGAAGAGCGGCCCACAAGGCCAAAGCATTCATGCTCAACAAAGACAATTCTATTGTTCTATTCAAGAAACACATGTGCATGTTAGGAATTGTCAGTGTTGAAATAATAATAGATGGTGGTGGGTGGCATACATATACTGCTTATGAAAATTGTGATGCTGTCAAAATCCTTCCCAAAATATTTGGCTAGACACACCCCTTTGTGGCACTGTACTTAATGAATTGCTATATAAGTAGGCCATAAGCATTGAAAAGTAAGAAATAACAAATAGAGCTGAACCGATACCAATACTTGAAGTTAAATAATAATAAACCAATAATTAAAATTTGTTCAAAATTTTGATCAATATTGGTGTGTAAATATTCTTTTCCAATTATATACATTAATTTACCAAGAAATTTGGTTTAGAATATTCAAGAATTTCATCAGAATATGAAATTGATAGTATGTAATCACAAAATATAGTTTCCTGTGCAAAATAAAAAGGAAGTTTGAATTTTGCACAATTTCCTGGATAATTAGACTCCACGAGAGTGTCGCACTGCATTTTTGCAGACCACGTAAAAGACCAATATGTCAGGAAAGTAAGTATCAGTTAGAAGAATTCCAACCAATACCACTGGTATCGGCATTGGCTCAACATAAGCATACTTGTATGCAACTGGAAAAATGAAGCATCATGATTAGGGCTGTGCCGATACTTAAAAAAAGTTATTCAAATTTTCATTAACAATAGTGTGTATGTATTCCACTGAAATTACTCCATTTGCCACTTGCCAGTGTATAAGACACGCTTTTTTTCTTTTTTAAAAGTAAGTCTGAAAAACAGGGCGTGTCATATGCCAATACTCAGTTTTTCATTACATTCATTTCTAGAAATTTTCTCTGTTCTGAGTTTGACGATTTACTTGTGGTGTGTGACAAAGATGATTAAAATGTATTTTTTCCTAGTTAGATTAGGTAAGCTATTTGTTGAAAGTATTACTTTATATTTGAAATACTGTAAATTAATTATATATTCAGTGATAAAGCTTTTTCCTCAAAAATGTGTACGAAAAATGCCAGCAAATATGATATATGTATCAATTGACAAAGATTTTTGCTTTAAAATATACAAACATTACATTATGATATTAAATTACGTTATTTCATCACAAAATTAAGTTTTTTCCACACAAAACTGAAGCAAAATAAAGAGAAGCTTCTAATATTGCATAATTTCCAGGATAAATAGACTCCACAAAAGTGTCGAGAGGCATTTTTGCGCAACCTGTAAAACACCAAAATGCTGGGAAAGTATTGGTCAGTATCGGCAAATAAATTCGAACTGATACTTTCCGATACCAATACCACTGGTATTGGCAAATACTGAAACATCAGCATCGGCATTGGCTGTCTTAATGATAGATCTGACAAAAGTCCATTGTGAAATGCTATGCACCAGGAATGTGCACGTAGTATAAATGCAGACCCTGATGGCGTGCAGTAAGAGATCTGGATCTGATATCCGAACCTTTCAAAGACTCTAGATTCAACCATGAAATGTAGAAACAAGACAGGTACTGACTTTGTTATTCCAAAAATGTCTAATAAATGATTGCCTGATAAATCACACATGTATCTATTAAGAGTGGCCTGGAGGTTGGCATGAAAGTAGTTTCCTGGCCCGATGCGATACAGAGACACCTAGCGACATATCAGAGGACTAGGAAGAGAACCTTCCTCCCTTCACCAGCCCCTCCCCTCCGCGTGACTCCCGCAATGAGGTTTCCAGGAAAAGGACACCCACCTGTTTCTTTTCATTTTGGTTTCGGAGGCTAAATTTCTCCACTGGCAAAGCAATTCGCATTTCACTGCTTGCTGGCTGACTCTTGCATGGAGCGAGACGAGTGGCAGGCTCCAGAGACAGAATCTTCGTCACTGAAGTTTTGATTGAATAAATTTGGTTGATTAGAGTGGCTACTATAATTATGTTGAATTTTCTTGTTGAGGTTAGAATTATCAATTGAGAGTAAAGAAGGAGGTAGAGAATATCAGTTGAAAGAAAGTATTTTTTTGAAGGCGGTGTTTTTTTATACAAAATCGATATATAATAATAATAATAATAAGGCAAAAATTAGTAACAATTATTATTTCAACTATTAACGAATAGAGTCCCTATAATAATTAGAGATGGGCAGGAGCGAAACTACCTGGAATATAAAAAGAGGAAACTTGGACATGCGTAATAACATATGGAAAAACTGAAAAGGAGAAAGACGGACAAAACAATGTAACAAAATGTACAGTAGTAACAAAGATGTCAGGAAACAATAGTATAATATTGAACTTACACTTTGATGAAGTAGTTTTCTTTATTATGATCTGAATTAAGTCCCTTTGCATAGTTCTCATCGTTGGAGTTCACAGCAGCTTTAATCGGCCAAGATTGATTGATTTTGTTTATTTCACTTCGCCTTTCTGCCACTCTTGGCTAATAATGATATGATGTAATCGATGAAGAGACGCTCACGAAGGACACGTATGCCCAGACCGGATTCTAACCCGGGACCACTGGCGTCGTAGCGAAATGAGATAAATACTCCGCCACGGGGTCGGCTAATCGGCCAAGGGTGGGTACAAACTCTCAGTGGTGATGGGAATCCCCTGTGGGAAAATATGACCAGTTCCTGCATCACATTAGTTGCTCTCTCCTATTGTGATTTTTCCCAATGTTAATTGATTGCTTCCCAAGTGAAATTTCAGTCCAACTAATTATAGTATGATCTTCAAGATCAGCACTATACGTGATCCAAAGTACTCTTAAAAAAATCACAGTGAATTGGTCAAAATAAAGTGACAGAATTTCGAGGAGAGGCCAAGCCTCTGTGGACCCACACATGGCTACGCCAATGTACGTAAGTAAACCCGTAGTGCTACAGCCCCTGAGGGCCAGAGCCCACCTACCGACCGGCCTCACTTCCAGTCCAACCAGTTGTGTGCGGTCAGCACGACGAACACCTAATCTTTGTTGTAGGTTTCCGTGACTCATTCATAGCTTCCCAATCTCCTCACGATGGTGGGTGGCAACCGGTCCTATACACAGGCCGAAATCTCAGGAGAAACGTTGATACGTTTCCCCTAAGAGACTCGAACCTGCGCGCGTCCCGTAGACGGAGCTCAAAGCATGATGCATGGGACCATACAGTCACGATGCAGAACAGCAGGCCCGTAGCCAGAATTTTATTTCAGGGGGAAGGCTCATCCCTTATCAGCAGCTGCCATCTAAGGGTGAAAAAGTGGGGAATAGAACCCCTGAAAATGAATTTCTCAGTATATTACAAGTTATTGTACAAGATATTTAATGTAAGTAAAATTAATCACCGCTATGCCCTATTTTAATTACATATTTGTAGGATTTCGGAACGGTCTTCAGCCTCACCTTCCCCCCCCCCCCCCCCGGTCACGTGCAGTGGCGAAGCGTAGATTTGCTAGCATGGTAGGCACAAAAGTGCGATAATATCCTTTACTTGGTTAAATCTGTAAAAAGAAAGGGAGGGGGGCTATGTCATGGAGAGGGGTTCAATGTCTCTCCAGGCGCTTCTTTACTTGCCAGTGGCGTGACGTTTTCAAAAGTTTAGTTACCGGCCATCAGTACGATAATTATGTCTTGGGCGTTCTCCTCCCGCCCACCAGATGCCATCGATCTAGATTTTTGTTAATTTCTGTTGGTTTTTTTTTTATTTTTTCAACCCCTGATTTATGCACGCACCTCCAGAAAGAACTACCAATCATGAGACATCGCAGAAATCCAACGAATAGTGCTGTTGTCAATTCTTCATCACTTTTTTCTAAATTTATTTATTTATTTTGCAATGAGGTGAAAAGGGCCAGAGGAACCCCATAATTTTCGGGTCAGTATGATGTTTGTGCCGTGAGCAGACGACAGAATTCCGCACTTTCAGCGACTGTCAGTTTGGTACGTTCTACTGTTGCCAACTTAGTTTTTTTTAGCAAGACTTCCTCGCACCAAGGGAAACACCATTGTTATCTGTTGTCTAACTAAAGGAATGGTTGTAGTTAATTCCAGTCTTGACTTTCTAGATAAATGTATTTCTGACACCTGTATGTGCAAGTAAACATAATTTAAATTTTGGATATTTTCGTCTCAGTTGTTCTGATCTATGTTAATCGTGACGATGAGAATATATGGAGAATGAAATCAAGAGGATCAGGAAACATTGACATGGCCACAATTAGGTCACCTGGCTTCGTAACGTGTTAGGATGACCACTACGAGGCTTTCAAGAAAAAACATACGTAAAGGTGACCTATTTCATTCAGTGTGAATACTTCACATCCTAGTTTGTTCTATCCACCTTTACGTGATAATAGAACATAGGATCCTTGTTTGGGACCCTCCTATGATAGCTACACGAAAGGTTACTATGTAACATATAAACAGGTTATAATAAATGTAGTTGCTTGAGAATCCCAATTTTTAGGAGCAATTTAGCTCTTTTCTGCCAATCTAAAGTGACAACACTGGCCTGTTCCGCCAGACCTGAAACAGACCCCGCGATAACCCCACAACACTCCTTGTCCTAAACACAAAAAAAGACTTCCCTTGCATTGTACTCTCATTGACCACCCTCTTCTCTTGTTATCCCTTCAGGGTAAACGAAACTGCCTACCTCTTCGCTTGTATCGGCTGCATAAAAAATGTCTGCTTGTAATATCTATTCGACGACAGTGTTAACGCATTAAATAACGTTTCAACAACTTTTAATTTTTTTAAAAAAATTACTGTCACTTGCCACTGCTACTTGCAAAGGAAAATAGAGTTGAAAACAATTTAGAAGTTATTCTTATAAGAAGGAAACATGAAAGACCAAAAGTGGGTCCTACCTTACCTATGATTACATCTTCACTCAATTAAGAACTCAATTGTTCTTGCATTTTAGTCCAGCACTTCCTTGCATAAATCTGATCGCTGTACACGACACGAATCACAAACAAAACTATACCGCCACTAACCTCGCGCTCCCAGCCTTGTAGCGTCCTGAGCAGGAGGCAAGTTTTCACAGAGAGGGAACAAACAAGCGAGGGAATCCCCGTTCACGATAAAAATAAATTATTCTATTTCCAGTGAAAGTAAAACTACTTTGTAATATAAGGCGTAACTAGCATTTTAATTTACATAATTTGGTATGAAGACTTACTTTAGAAATATAAGTTCTTTGGACTTTCTGTTTACGCTACGGTGTTGGGTGAATCGACAAGACCATCAGCACTCTGACCAGAAAACGAAGTCAGAACTACAGTACTCCGTAATTTTCAATTTCACTTACTCTTGTCGATGAAAGGAAGGAAAACCCAAGTTTCGTACAAAATATGGAGAATGTACAATGAAATAGAAATCTCTCTGCACGAACACAAGCTAATGTTTATAAAAAATGCTGGTACACCACAAATTTCCAACCCTGGCGGAAATGCAGTGTTGCTGACATTCTGTTCGTCCTAGTGAGTAACACCGCGAGGCCGGCCTCAGGAGCACGTTATAAGCATACGTACAGTACTCGTAAGATTAGGCTTCCCGCATATACGACCGTATGACAGAATGTGAAGAGAAGAGGCCCCAGCAAATGTGCCTCACTCCGTGGAAAGTGCGTATACTAGACAGGGTTAGAATTTTTTTGTAATTATCATAAATGAAAATTCCAAACTTTTGCATTTCATTACATATGTTTTGACGAAATAAGTAAATACAACTTTAAAAGAGTAATGGCGTGGGTAGGCCCGGCCTCCTAGGACGCTTCGCCACTGGTCACGTGCCTGCGGGAGAAAATATACATAGGCTAAGTGCTGATCCCTTATTCTGATTGGCGTTTGTTTGGAAGTAGTGATGTTCTATGACACACACACATATCTCCTCAACAGGCCCTATAGACCAGCAATGTCAAACTCAATTCGTGAGTAGGGCCGCATAACGATAATGTCAAAACTATCCGGGCCACACATCTAGAACCCCAACACCTTAAAATCCAGAACTAAGTGGTTCGACCCAATGGGGCCAAGGGGGGGGGGGGATTCCAGTGATTATTATTGCAGCATCGATATGTAAATTATATATAGACCTCCTCCATATTTTTCCATGGTTATAGTATTTTACATGTTACTTTCGAGTATAAATTGGTTACAATTGTAACTGTTTGCAATTATAGTTTCGTTTCGCACAGATTTCACTGCTTTTTTTTAACAAGCTTCTCAAAAGTTTACAATGAGTTTTTTGTTAGCATGAAACTCTTAATGCAGACAACAAATGTTTTGTCAGTCATTCTTGATCATTCGGCTGTTTCATTAATCTTCATTATGGAAAACAACTTTTCACCAAGGAAAGTGCAACCAAAATTAATAAAATTTCTACAGTAAAATAGCTTATTCGAGGATACTGCTATGGGAGATATAAGAAAAATCAAGGATAGCCCACCTATACGAGTTGCACTGCAATTAAATAAGTTCCATTCGAAGTCAGGACTTGCACACACATCATCAAAAGATAAGGGAGCAGAGCAGAACAAGATTATTGCCCTTCGCACCCTCTGAAGTATTGAGTTTTAATATAACGGAAGACTGTAACTTTGCAAAATGGCCTCCACTTCCTTCAAAATATCAACTCTTGTGTCACGGGGAGGAATCATTCAAGTAGTTTTACTGTCATATCGAGATAAGAATCGCATCCACGAATGAAGGGAGCTAACCGAGCTAGCTAACAGACGTCCGTAATTTCTCATATTGTGAGCGAAAAGGCAACAACACGAACAATTTTCACTTCCAATTGTTCATTGACTAAGTCATAAATCCTCTCCTCAACTGTATTTCTGATTTTTTTATAAGCGTTGCTTTTCTGCCACGTTTGCCTAATGGCGACGATGAGGATCAGTAATGATATGATGAAATTGATGAAGGGACACATACAAAGAAAACCCATGCTCAGGCCAGGATTCGAACCCGCAACCTCTGGTGTCGGAACGGGTTGTGATAACCACTCCGCCACAGATTATGGCAAATTTATTTCGTGATAAAAGAAATACTTCTGAATGAATTTACTTTATCAGGGTACACAATTTCTACGCTTTTCAGTATTCACTTCACAACATAAGTAAGCATTTCACTTGAAAAATCTACATTCCTCTTCTATAGTTCTTTTCTTACTCCAACGAAGTTTGGGCAGCGATAGGGTTCTCTGAAACTTTTACAGAAACTGGCTTTTCTTCCAGGTAAATCCTTGAAAATCAAGAAACAGACTCATAGGCGACAGAAAGTATGCACGCTGCCCTCCCCCAGCTGGCAAGATATTTTCGTACTTCAGAAGTAACCTGTCAATCAGCTTGCTTAGTTGACACAACACCTAGTCTATAATGGAATGTATTCCTGTGTAGGGAAAATTGGTCAATGTGTTGAAGTTTGGATGAGTCTGGTCTTGTATCAAGAGAAAAGAGAAAACGGAATAACTACAAATGTATAGATAATTTCAAGCATGAAGTGTTAAGTGGGGCCAAGGCGGGCCGCATTAACGGATGCTGGGGCCCACATGCGGCCTGCGGGCCGCGAGTTTGACTGGCCGAAATATCAGGAGAAAAGTTGTTACGGTTCATCCACGAGACTCGAACCTGCGCGCGTCCCGTAGCTGGAGCCCAAAGCATGAAGCCTTAGACCGTACGGTCACGATGCAGAACAGCATCTAATGGCGAAAAAGTGGGGAACACCTGAAGTTGAGTTTTGTTTCCTAATTTTGATTTGGCAAAGGGGGCCCTCTCACAGCACCAAGCGCCGTCAACCCTATGCCGGTCGTTTGAGTATCTTGAGTTTGAGTTTCTGTAAGTCTACTTTATGTATAGATACGCTAATCGGGACTGGACCTACATTTATAGTGGGATTGAACTATTGGGCGTCCACCAGGTACCAAACTCGGGACCTTTTGACATTATGAGGGTCATCTTTACCATTACGCTATAGGGGAGGCAAAATATATCCGAAACTAAGAAGACATTTTGAATGGACATGTAGAATGTAGGAGGCAGGGTTCGCGCTGAAGAGGAAGAAGACAGGGAATTCTACCTCACCTTTCCTAACCTGTACATCTCTAATGTAGCCTAATTCTCAACCAAGCCAAGAATCTTGTCCTTCTACATTTTATGTCACTTTTGTTATTGTTAATGAAGAATTCAAATTAATAATTTCTTTAAATCTCAAGTTAGCAAGTCAGCCAAAATTATGTTTTTATACTAAATTTTACATTAATTGAAGATTTGCAAAGAAACAGTAGACCTTTTCATGATGTTTCCACTCCAAAAACAAATGTTTTGTAAGAGTCACATCAAGTTTATGATTGGAAGTAGTGAAGTTCTAGGAACCCCCCCCCCACCCCCCCCCCCCCCACACACACACACACACACACACACACACACATACATATGTAAGCAACAACAATAGTAGGCTATTGTAATTTGGAGAGGGTGTGATTTGTGAGCGGAACAAGCATGGGAATTTAACGAAGTTTCTTTGCGAATCATCAATTATGTGTGTGTGTGTACACGTATTTCCTATCTGCACCGTTGACTCACAAAGTACTACATGTGAGATGAAACTATCGAAATGTAAAAAGAGGAAGCGCTACCACCCTCCCTGCCTTTTCTACATTTTATTCAAATCGAACACGAGGCACGTATCTAGATATATATATTTCGGAGGGGCGTCCTAACGCAATGTCTCAAAATAATAATATTAATAATGTTAAATTAAAATAAGTAGAATTATATTAAATTAATTAATATATTTTTATTACATGAATAGGTAAGAAGGCGGTATAACAACAGTGATACAGTATAACATCACGTATTCATTATCTAGCTTACGTGTAGTTAAGGTCGGCAAAATTTGTAAATAAATAGAAACTGCCCTGGCAAGGAAATTAATGTCAAATAGATAAAGAATATAATATTTATTGAGTATGAAAAAATGATGTTAGATCCAGTTGACGAAAGTAAAATTCCTGGTAATATTTTGCATGTTATTATAAGTAGTAATAATTCTTGCATAAATCTTCTTTGGTACTGTCATTCAAAGTCATATTACTTTCCAATATTTTTGCGGAAATAAACAATTTGCGATTAAACAACAACCTTATTTTCATTACTTAATTGAAGTTTTATGATCTCATTATTTAATTTTTTTGTACTTGGTAAGTCTTTCGGGGGGAGGTTGGGACACCTGGACCCCCCCTAAATACGTCCTTCGCGGTAGGATCGAGATAAAGTTACTGTGTCACTGGTTCCAATTCAAGGTAAATATGCTCTGCTTCTCTACAATCAAACATACACAAACTCATGGCCTTCCTGCTTTCTTGCCTGGGAAAGAGGCAATAAATCAAGCTGTGACAGCTACGGGAACTTCTGACGAGGGGACGGAATCCAGCTGTGCAGAGGTTTCAAACACCCGCGCGAACTAGCCCTCACCGTCAGCCTGGGGCAATTTTGCAACAGAGGCATCTAGTGGCCAAGTTGCGAACTATGATGAATGAAATTCGGCTGAAGCGGCCGTATCTTTCGCCGTCGATAATACATGACATTTTTAAACAATCATTTTGGGCTGTGCAAGTGATTTTTAAAAGAAAAGCCCTCCCTAGCTTAGTCGTAAAAGGATTGAGCATTACGTTAGTATGCATCATAATGGCCATTTTCGTTGGTGCTACCCACAAATCCTATAACCATTCTGTGCTTATTTACGTATTTCCTTATGGGAAATTGAAAAAAAATAATGGAATTTGTGCACATTTATCGAACTGAAATTGCATAAATGTGTCATGTACTCAAAGTTTCATAAAGTAAGTTCACATCTACTGCGTGTTTTCTGGCAAATTTTTGTCCTAAAACGTTATATTCAACAAAATGCAAAAAAGCCCATGTTAAATTTAAGCACTTTCCACGGCGACCTTCGCCAAACTCCACCTCCCTCTTAACGAAACCCATAATAGATATTTACCTTAAAAAAAGAATCATGAATCTGGCGTAGAGATGCAAGTCTCTGGCCCTGTACGACTCTGGATTGTTGAACCAGTTTCAGCTGTTGTTGGATTACTTTCTGGAACTTCTCCTCCTGCAAGTAAGAACAAACTTGCGTTACCTTTTTGATAATTGTATGACTGAGGCAAAAAAATATATATAAAATTACTAAATATAACACTTAGTGCATATTATATTTGTATTTCTGGCACATATTTTTTGTGTACATCGTGTAGGTCATGCTTTAAATGAAAATAACAATGAACCAAATTTATAAAAAAATACCACAAGTAATTTTACACAACTATTATTTCAATGCAGACGATATCCAAGTTAACACACAAAAAAGATGGTGCTAGAATTGGATAAAAAAAAAGTCTGATTCTGCTGATGAAGTTTTAAGTAATTACAGTATATGCATTTCCATTAATGTTAAGTAGTTAGAATTGGTTTCAATCCGTAGTGTATTCTCCATGTTACTGCATTTACTGCTGTAAACCAATTGTTTTCACATATTTTAATACATTTAGCTTTAATATATTGGTAATTGTTCAGCAAACTATATAAACAAGCTTCTAAATCAGAATTTAAGTCAATTAGATGGACTGGCCCTGTTCATCTACAACCTGGTGTTGGAATACATTATCAGGCAGCTACGAATTGATGTCAGAGACACTGTACAATACAAATCTACACAAATAGTTGGATATGCAGATGGTATTAACATCATGGGCAGATCACTAAGAAGATTAAAGGAAGCCTTAAGGACTTGAATGAGGAAGGCAAGAAAGTTGGACTAAAAATAAACTAGAATAAGACAAATATATTAATCCAGTCAAGGAAAAGAAGAAACTGTGGCCTGCCTGCTCAGTTCCACTGCTCCAAACAGCATTGGTGGAAGGACACTGCTTAAGCCCTTTCCCATCGCCTGCGGAAAGACGTGTCTGAGTGGAGGGGGGGGGGGGGGTAAAAAGATGGATTATGGCAACACGGAAACAGTTGTTGAAGGTGGTATTATGGCTGTTGGTGTGGATGGCAACTGTGAAATCAGAGTTTTGGGTGGAGGAACAGTGATTATTGATCCTTAGATTCAAGGGGGTGGAGGTTTTGCCCAGATTTGGCAGATGAGGGTGTAAATCAGGTTGGATGAGTGGCAGGTGCCCTTGGGGTGAAGGTTGAACTCACCTGCGGCTGTGGGGATCAGGAGGGTGGGGGAGGTGATGAGTATGGGGCAGGTCTTGCACCTGGGTTTGTTGCAAATAATAGCCGGAAATTGTTTGGGGTGGAGGCTGGGGAGAAGGTGAGACCTTTGGAAAGGACGTCAGTTTTGGTGGTTGTGAGGTTGTGACTGGAAAGGTTCAAGACGGAGGTGCAGTCAGTGGGTGGTTGTGGGTGAGGATTGTCAATATGCTGGGTGCATGTTTTGTCTGAGGACTGGTGTTCTTCTGTGGTGTGGTGGGGGGGAGGGCCATGGTTGGAGCTGGTATGCTGGGGTGGAGTGGGAAGCAGCAAGGGTAGGTCTGGAAGTAAGGGACATGTCTTTATGGGTTGGTGTTGTGGTGGGAGAGGGAGGGGGCATCCTGCATTCAGGGCTTGGTGGCAGAGAATGGATAGTTTTTGCAGGTGTTTCTGGTTGAGGTTGTGGGCTATGGGCTGGGAATGGTTCCAGAGTGTGTTATTATTCTGTGATCCATTTCTTCTCCATTGAAAATGTGGCCTAGGTCACGAAATATCAAACTTTGTGTCAATTATCAAATAATTATATTATATTATAAAATATACAATATATTATATCGATTGTCCTTCATTCAAAATTCGATTGCAAACTTAAGATATTACTACACTGCTAATACTGTGAACAATGATTTGCGTGAGAAGGGGGAGTGGCCAAAATTAAGACACATAAGATAATAGTTGCCAACATAAAAATCACATCTAAAAGCTAAGAAGTTTTTTTATTTATAACAGTTGGGCTGAAAAGTTCGTAGGCTGACTCATAGATGGCGTTACTAGAATTAAATCCATGTGATTTTTACTTAGTACTAACCTTCAAAAGATACGTGTATAAATTTCACAGCTGCCGGATAATTAGTTCGTGAGATATAGCATTGTGAGTGAAGCAGCTTTTGTTATTGTGAAAAAATGGATAAAAAAGAATTTCGTGTGTTAATAAAGCATTGCTTTTTGGCGAAAAAAAATACTGTTGAAGCCAAGGCTTGGCTTGATAAACATTATTCGGACTCTGCACCATGAAAATCAACCGTTGAGAAGTGGTTTGCTAAATTTAAACGAGGCGAAATGAGCATCGAAGACGATGCACGCAGTGGACGCCCCAAAGAGGCTGTTACCGACGAAAACATAAAAAAAGTCCACAAAATAATTTTAAATGATCGTAAAGTGAAGTTGATCGAGATAGCTGAGACTTTAAAAATATCAAAGGAACGTGTTGGACATATTGTGCATGAATATTTGAACATGCGAAAGCTGTGTGCAAAATGGGTGCCGCGCGTGCTCACAATCGATCAAAAGCAACAACGTTTTGATGATTCGGAGCAATGTTTAGCGATATTCAACCGTAATAAAATTGCTTCCCCATCCACCATATTCTCCAAATCTGGCCCCCAGTGACTTTTTCCTGTTTGCAGACCTTAAAAGAATGCTCGCTGGAAAGAAATTTAGCACTGATGAAGAGGTAATCGTCGAAACTGAGGCCTATTTTGAGGCTAAAGAGAAATCGTACTATAAAAATGGCATCGAAAAATTGTATGACCGCTATAATCGTTGTATCGCACTCGAAGGCAACTATATTGAATAATAAAATCGAATTTTGTCAAAAAAATATTTTTTACTATGTTAGCCTACGAACTTTTCAGCCCAACTGTTATATTTATATACTTTGCGGTAGCTGACAAAATGCAATGAGAAATGGAGAAAAAATAACAAATCAGCCTAATTTCTGTGTTCTGGGGATTGCTGGATTGTGTGTCCTTAGAGACGAGGCTCTGTTGTTTGTTTTTGATATTATTCCCATGAAGTATATTTGACTTCAAAACTAATTGTTTATCTTTTGTTGTCATATCAAAAAAATTCTCCCCTACCCCTGGAAAAGTGGTGGGGGGAAATTTTAGGACAAGATCGTTGGTGGGGGAATTCCCCCCTGGAATTTCGCACCCTGGGGTCTACAGATATTATGGTTTTGTCACAGTCCTATCGTGTAGGCTGATGCAAATTATTATTTGCTTAGGGCCATAATATCTTGTCCGCAAACTGAAAGAAACCATCCATCGCACATGACATGGTGCTTTCAATTCAATTAAGACAAATTGGCCCATGCCTAAAAGGTCCTTGTCCCTGGTAAGAATAATTCCTCACAAATGTGGCTCATGCATGTTAAACCCAGTCAGTCATGCAAAGACATTGTATGAAAACTCACTTGTTCCTTCATGCGAGACAAATCAAGATCCCATTGCTCCAGCACTGTAGAAACATTGCGTTGTAAGTCTTCTTGGTAACGTTGACGACTTTCAACTTGTGCCTTCCATAGCTCCTCTACTTTAGACTGGTTTGCCTTCATTGCAGCTGCAAAAGAGAAAAATACACAATCTATTTCTATCATATGAAACTTTACAATCTTGCTTCATGTACCAATTAACCCATTTCCAAAATTGTTTCTGAACTATTGACAGCTTACAACCACATAGCCAACTTTAGATTGCTCTATGGTACTCCCTTCATTATGCGCACACATATTTTAGGTAACGGTTCCGATTGTTTTACGATTTCCCCTAGCACAAAGACTAATTATCGTAGAATTTTGGAAATCATTGTCACATGAAATTTGAACCTTCCTTAAAGTAATGAGCTCTGTTTGGACTCGAAAAAGTTATTTATGTTGAAAAAAACAACTTGAAAATTACCTTACGCACTTTTCATGGATAAGATATTCTCAGTCGACAAGCGACAGTAAATATCGTAGAAGCGTGGGAATGAATGTAGACGTAAATCGGAACCTTATTAGAATGCATTTAGGTATTTTATTTTAATGCTAAGGGAACCAAACCTAACCTGCCTAACCTAACCATGATAGCATATATTGAACAAAATATTAAATGATCGCTAAAACTCCGCAGTATGTGTTAGCAGACATAAATTGAAATCAAACTATGTAAAAATTGTATTCATAGCATGATGAAATCGCAATAAAACAAAAGGAACTTGGGTCCAACTTTTCTGTCCCATTTATTTACACGTAAGTGTTTCATCTGCACGGACATGTTCACTGCATTATGCACAACTATGTTCTCTCTCTTGAAGTCTCTTCACCTTTCCCTACCAAAATGCTTACATGAGTAGGTTAGGCAATTCCTTTAGTATTTCTATTCTTCGTGCCCGTTCACATATACATATATGAGGCATTCCTGCATTACATTACGTGTGTGACATATCATACACAAATTGTAAAGTTCTAGACATGAGATTGGATTAAAATAATCATAATGAACTGATTTCATAGAATTATGAAGTACTTTTATGGTGTATGCTAACAAATGAAAGAAAAAAAATTGACATAGCCTGAATGCTCAAAAATATTAACAAAAGTGTGTTACATGTGTGATGCCTTAAAAATGTAGCAAAATTTGCCTTCACTTGTCTGTGAAGCATATAGGCTACAGATGCTAATAACTTTTTGTTGGTGAAATATGTGAATTCTATGCATTCACAAACATTTAAACCTTAATGCAATTAAAAACACACATAATTTTCAGATTAATTCATTTTGTTCTTTAAATGAAGTAGGACCACTTTCCGTGGAATATCCCACATTGAACACTTTGTTAACTCCAAGAATACACTTCCAGCAGCTACAATTTACAAGTACCTCAAGAACCGTTATCTACTTTTGGATATGAAAGGCCACAAATTCTGCTTTCAATTTAAAACCGACAGATTCACATTGTAAGTATCCGTGAATGATCTAACTTCAAATTTTTCAGTTTCAAATGCTCCTCGTGCTGTATATCTTGCAAAAATCATCAAACATAGAGAAGTGCATTTTTATAACGCCCATTTCCTTGCTGGCAGCAGAATGGAATAGGAGCAATATTACAATACCGGACCATTCCCCGATTTCGTTCATATTTTGCATACTTAATGATTTTGGGCTCCTAATCACGAATCTGCAGTTATTATATCCGATATTGTAAAATCTTACCATGGAATAATTATCTGGAAATTTTAATGTCTTTCACATTGTAAATTTAAGCTAGGATCTCAAGTTAAAAAATCCAACAAGTATGGAAAAGATAATCAAAACCGAAAGTGAAATTTCGAGGAAAGGGAAAGTTTAACCATGTAAAATTTCTTGACAGGTGCAATTGTAAAAAGCGAGAAATTGGTTGCATTGTAGGTAACATTATTAGTATTCGACATACGAGCACCTCATTTACATAAATTAACAAATATAGTCGTGGAAAACAATCTAATTTTTAACTAAATTTGTAATGATTTTTACCTGCAGTGTACTGCTCCAAGCGTTTCCTTTTTGCAAGTAAAGACTTGTTAATATCAGCTCCAAACATTTCCAACATCTTTGACATCTCATTTCCAAAATCTGCATTGCCACCACCCTCGCATACAATAGTATCTCCATCTCCTCTAACTTCAGCTGAGTGATGCGATCTTTTATGTCCTGGTTTTGCAGAAGAAGGCTGGATAATTTTACTAGGTACTTCGTCTTCATCGATGGTATCAGGAGAACTCAAATTGTCTTCTGAAAGATCAGGTCGAGCTTTCTTCGGATGACTAGCCAATGATCTCTTATTTCCTACCTTCGGCATTATTTATTTAAAACCGATACCGGTCAACGTTGGAATAATATTTAGAAAGGTAGACAGCAATTAACCTAATTAAGAAGGTATTCACAAGAGGACAACTATTGCAGACGAAATTGCCGCTGCTTCAGATTTAATTATCAATTTTGCCAGTTCCTACCTTCCTAGCATCACCCCTATTCGGGATTCAACTTACCACCGTGGCGCTAGTATCGGTGGGTCTAGGGCACAGTGGGATGCATAAATATTACCAAGCAAAGGGTCATTAAAATGTAAAAAGTAAAGTCCTCCCCTGTGCTTTGCACCAAGCCATGAAAGCGTATAGGGGCGTATTGTCATTGTCCATGCTCTTTCTTTTTTTACTCAATGAGAGTTTCAAGGAGTGAAGTAAAAGCATCTAACCTAACTTTTCTATGGTAAAAGGTACAATTTCAGTAACCACCAAACGTCTCTAATTCCCTTATTTTCCGCAATGAAGAAATACGTTTTGCGGAAACGAAAATTTTACCAAATAAAACGCCTAACACGTTGTACCTGACGACAACTTATCCACCAGCATACTTAAAATGCTATTCCTGAATGACACGTAGGATACAAAAGAGAAAATTTTATGAAAATTAGCATGAACAATTTGCATAGCTGCCGGCCCCATGGCGGAGTGGTTAGCACATCGCGCTACAAAGCCTGGGGCCCCGGGTTCGAATCCTGGCCTGAGCACGGATGTTTGTGATTGTGTATTCATCAATTTCATCATATCATCACTCATCCTCATCTTCGCAAATTAGCCAAAAGTGGCACAAAAAGCGAAGTAAAATGGTAAAATAAAGCAAATCAATCAAATCAATTTGCCGAGCTAGACTTGTGCCTCACACTGTACAGCGTTTGTTTATATTTGGTTTGTTCAACATGACGCGTGGTATTGGTTTGGTTCAGAATAGAGAAAACTGAAACGATCGAATTGTTTTCGTGTGTTGCGAATCCAATGCGAAGTACGGAAAGTATAAAAATGTTGGAAGTATTGGCGTACGCAGAGGGAGGGCTGATGGGGCTACAACCTCTCCCGAAATTTTGAGAAAATTTAAAATGAAAAAGCAGAAAACTCGAGGAGAGCCAACCATCTAAAAGCAAACTCCCCTTAAAATGAGCCGCGATTTATCAGTTTTGCCTTTGCACAACTTTTAAAAAAGGTTAAAAACGCCAATTACGAAAATCTTATACCGTATGCTCCCCAGACCTTGAACGCAGTTATGTAATATCCGCATTTACAATTCCAGCCCCCTCCGAAACAAAATCCTGCGTACGTCAGTGATTGGAAGCGTAATTTGTGAACAGTTTGACAGATGTAAAACCTGTCAGTGAACGCTTCTGGAAATTGTATCGTTAATTTGATTTACTCTGCTTCGCTTTTCTTCCACTTTTGGCTAATTGCGAAGACGAGGATAAATGGTGTTAAGATGAAATTGATGAACGACAATCACAAACATACATGGACAGCACACAAGGCCTACAGATGATTACATTAACTGTAAGTCCAGACGCCTGTACTACGTCTTGACCACGAAGTTTTTTTCTTGGACAAGCAGTTGTGTAAAAGTTAATAACAAACTAGAGTAACATTTTCACTAAATTAACGGTATACGGCGTAAAAAATAAAATCAGTTCACTGGAATTTCACCAATTAGCGTCGAAGTCTTTCCAAGGATAATTTATAATAATAATATAATTTGTAAAATCCGAGTAGTAATTTATTATTATTATTATTATTATTATATTGTAATAATTATTTGATAATTTTTCTCATTTCTACTATTCAGTTGTAGACCATATCAATAAACTGATTTATTACTCTACAAAAATTCTGGCGACTTCTGCTTCTTACGGTTTCACATTATTCGAGTGTTAGTATAGAAAAGACAGTACAAAGTACAAACTCGAATGAACTTAGCACTTAACAAAGTATCAAGGTCTACCTGGAGATGAGGCAGCACTCGTTCTGCTTTTTTTCTGTAGTTTAAAAACGAATCTATAGTCAATCAACATCAATCAAAGTTCAGGGAGGAAGATATTTTGATAATTGGGGAAAATGTATTGATAACGTAGACAGTCATTAGGTTAAGGCTCAACTGTTGAATAATATAACAAGGTCCCTAGAGATCCCTACCAACCTCACTTCCACGTAGTACACCCTGGACTGTAGACTAACGAGGCTCTGGCGACTGGCCATATGGCCAGTATAATTTTGTGTGTGTTGTCCTGTGTTTTGTCGCTATATGTGCTGAGTCTGGACCCCGTATAGTGTGACGGGTGCAAAATAGCCTTAGTGCTGGCGCACCCAAAATTTTAAATTCAAAATCAATATCAAAGATCCCTACAATTAAGGAAGCGGAAACTAATGAAATGTCGCTGAATAATGCCAAACAAGAAGAAAACATAATTTTAGTGCATTTTCTAATTTGCATGTTCCTGTTGTGTTAGAAATAAATAAGGAAATTTTCACTTCCACTCAAGTGTTTAGGTAAATTCAAAGTCCGCTATCTTGAAATGTGTTGACCGATGCCGCTCAATACCAATATCAAACCAAACGGAAGGCTCTCCGATGGCGTAACGGTAACGCTGTGGCGTTATAATCGAGGAGTTCTGGGTTAAATACAAGGTCCGTGAAGAGTCTCCCCTCCTCTAGTAAGGAAGGCTACATTCGACGGACCTTGGGTTAAATATGTGGGGAGGCACAGTGGTTCGGATCCCACTTTGAATTGAAGGCAAAGTCACGATTAGTCTATAGTAGCATAAAATGGATTTTAAACACATTTTGACTAAACCAAAGTTTTCATTTTAAAGTGATGGCCCAGATTGTGTCCTAAAATCGCTGGATCTTTAAAAATGTAGTCAATACATATAATTGAAAATACCAGTAGAATTTGGAGAGCTTGCAACAGACAGGAAATCAATTTTTGGTTTCGTCTTCTTAAACTAAACTAGTTGACCAATTTTGTTCAAATGCATACCAGACCATTATTTTAGAGCTGCGTAGAAAATGCCACTTGCTTCAAAGACGCCATTATTGTTGAAAAGATTTATTTAAAACTTCTAGATTAAGCAGCAATGCTTTAAAACTTCCGTCTGATTAATTTGGTTTATTTTACTTCGCTTTTCTGCCACATTTGGCTAATTGTGGGAATGAGTGATGATAAGATGAAATTGATGCAGGGAACTTACAAAGAACACCCATGCCCAGGCCGGGATTCGAACCTGGGCACTGGTAAGAAAATTCTGTTTTTCCCCTTCCATCTTCGAACGTGGTGCATAAACAAATCAACTGTTAGTTCAAAATTTCTAAAATTGTTGCGGACACTATTGTTACAAAAATTGTGACAGTAGTATATTTTTTTGCCCCCTTCTTTCCTGAACCGCACATTGCATTTCGAATGTATTTATATATGCAGTGGCGGCGATTGTGTTCCAAAACCGGGGGGCAAGGTGCCTAAACTGGGGGGAGAGGGGCAAAACAGTATATTTCCCTTTGTAGATATGGTTTAGCATAGTCCGGTGGCAAAAGTGGCGAAAAGCGGGGGGCAACTGTCCCCTCGCCCTCCTAATTGCCGCCACTGTATATATGTGTAAATTTGTTATTTGTCTGGGAATATGTTAAAGTTTTGTCAGATGATTAGTTCTTTCTCATTTTCATTCACGTATCTCATTTTATTTTCATATTGCAGCCATATTCAAAGCCTTTCTTCTTCCCAGTGGAGGTCATTTGTAGATGGCGCTCTGTAAGCGTACACTTTTTTATCTTAGTCATGTACTGAAAGGTTCTTTCGTCACGAATAATAAACAATAATACCACCCAATATCTCTGCAGTGGTAGTCACGATGAGCAAGTATATTTAATGTTATCAAAGCGAACTTTGAATCGACTCTCGGATCTCCGTTATCTCACTTTTCCCTTTCTTGATAAGTTCAAATGAAGTATTCACCTTTGAGCTTTGCTTGTTTCTGTCCAGCTACTTTGAGACTGAATTCAGCGTTTTTTCTAAAAGAACCTTTGCACGTATGATCTAAATGCACCTTCACTTAGTTTCAAATCTGTTAAAACTATGTTGGCAAGAAAAGTAGAGGGTCTCCCCGATGGTGTAGTGGCAACGCTATCGCCATGTAATTGAGGGATCCCGGTAGAGGCAAACTGCACATTGGTTCGGATCTCAATTTTAAAATGATTATATAATAATAACCATACCTTTCAAATAATATTGTTTCTGATGTATCAATAAAATTTTAAAACAACAATAAAGAATCAAGAAAAAATAATATAAAAACTTTTAACTTAGGTCACCATATTCCGTACTCCGGTATGTACCTCTTTTTTTTTTACAAAGAAGATTTTGTCTTTCAGATTACAATGACTTCCCTATAACGTGTCTAGAAAAGCTATTGTCCTTTGATCGAGGTACGTACAGTTACGAACACTTCTGGGTTGTTACAACCCAACTGACTTTCAATAGGATCGTTACAACCCAGAAATGCCTGTAACTGTACATTTCAGTGTTCACAGGAATGTATAAACTGTGGATGCAGTCTTCATAAATGCTAAGGTTTTTTTTCATTTTGGCATTATGTTATGAAGTAAGAATTATATTAGCTGCCCTCAACAAGTATACTATTGTGATCCTTGTTATCAGTGGCGGCGATTAGGAGGGGGCAGTTGCCCCCACTATTTGCAACTCTTGCTCCTGCTGTATCCTAAACTTTATCTACCAAGTAAAATTAACTGTCCTTGCCCTCCCCCCTAGTTTTGGAACCCAATCGCCGCCACTGCTTGTTACTACACAAATGTAAATTTATAATTACATTTGTCTCAAATTACATACAGCATTTGTACATAAGAAAGCATAGAAATAAGTGTTACACAAGTAATGGTTGATATCAAACACTTCAGGCTTATCTGTTTGTTTAAAGCTTAATGGAATTTTTCTTATCTTTTCCAACCTATTTTTGCTCGTTTTAACAACAGAATCTTTTTGGCATGAGATTAAGCACGAATCTTCATTCATACACTCCTCCTTTCTTTGCCTTTCTATGGTCTCATTGGTTGAAATTTTCATATATTTTTTTTTAAACCAATAAGGAATGGCCTTGAAACGAACTTTGTGAAAGTAAGCATTACGAAGCAGGCCAAGGTCCGTTGGCTGAGTATATTAAATGTTTCCAAAATTCCAGAAGGTTAGTAATTGCGAACTAGGCAAAAAATATGTTCTTTACAACTGTCATCCACTGGCGTATCCACGCTCATCATGCCTAGGTATGGTTGTTATTTGTGAGTATCCCTTGACCCTTCATCAATTTCATAATATCAGCATTCATCTTCATCGTCGCGATTAGCCAAAAGTGGCAAAAACGAAGCTAAATAACAAGAACCAAACAATCAAACACCTATTTTGAGTGTGTGTATTATTAATATGTTTCAAAAGCTTTACAGCCATTGTAGTGTTTTTACCAGGATTGTTAAAGGTCCAGAAATTTTAAATAAATTCAATTCCGGTCCAGGAGAGAAAATCACTAAGCGTAAATGGGTTCTGGACCGTAAAGAACCTTTTTTATCTGCAAAGTATTTCAATTAGGTCCAGGAACGTTTATCCGGATCAATTTAAATACGGTCCAGGGACCTTTTTCCTGGATCGGTTTAAATAGGGTCCAAGTTTCGTATTAAAATGAAACAATACGCAACTTGGACCGAATTTAAATTGTGCGAGAAAAAAGGTTACGATCCTGCAGCGGGACCCAATAGAATCCATTAGAATTCATAGGTTCCTGAATCTTTAACAACTCTGGTTTTGACCAATTGTGATATTTTCATTATTTATACTGATAGTGCAAAATGTTTACTAAACAATGGAACGGGTTCGGTTTTATCAATTCACTTATATACTGCCATACATTAGTGTCATACACAAAATACATTATTGGGTTTAAAAAAACACATTTACTTTCATTGTTTGTTGGTGGGCTACATGAGAGGCGGGTTGGATAAAAAAAAAAATATTGCTCAATTGGTCCAATTTATTCCAAACCGTCCCTCACGAGCTACTGGTAACTGAAGGCTATATTTCCAGTGGCTCGTGTAGTTGGTTATACGCGTACACTTTAGGTGCTGACGGCGATCTTGAGGAAATATCATTTTAAAAAACAAATAAAAGTAATATATTTTAGAACAGAACTCAAAACAATATCTTTATGTGCCAATTAAGTCTGTTCTTTCGTCTCAACTATCGATAGATCAGTAACTACTCTATGCATTCATAGTACCAGAGCCGTAAAGATAAATTTTGTTGTTCTGGTAAACCTACCAAAGTAGTTCAAGGCATCATAAAGTAACTCGACGGACTGATATCTGAAATCTAGAATTTTCTAGGTTAAAAATATTGCAAATACCACTTGTAGCAATACAATGCTTTTATTGCCTCGTCCATTTCTCTAATATACGTTCAGTACATTGTAAAGATAAGAGAAATTATCATAAAAAATTTAAGTCTACCCGTGATAGCTCACCATATATTTTGAAATATGGGAAATAGGTACGATTTAAATAGGCACATACGATGGCTTTTGCGATCCATTTGTACGATTTCCTGCTTTTTCATATCATGTAGAAGGAATCCAGGTGAATAACTTTTGTTAGTAACCTTTGATTACGAAAGGCCTTGCAGTGGCGCGTTCAGGATTTTGGAGGGAACATGGGCGTCGCCAGAAATTTTCCTAGTGGGGTCGAATCGAAGATGTCGAGGACACCCCCTCCCCTCAAAAATATTGTGATACAGACCAGTAGCATATCCAGAAGTTTGTCAAGGAGGGATTCATTTTATAAATTATTGAATTATCGGTATTAATAATAATAATAACTACAACTACTACAAATACTACAACCCTCCTTTGGGCACGTCACTGTGTCAACGAGCCTTCAAAAAACGGCATTTTCTGTTATGTGTGTATGCAACCGCGCAATACAAATGTGTAATTTTGAAAAAAATAATCGCAATATTGGATTTTTTCCCTAGTCATGATATTGTGTGTTCTCAAAATTTGGTTTAAGGCCATTCTGAGAGGCTAATCGAGATTGCACCTACAGTTTAAAGTGCACTGTGCCTCCCTCCATCGTGAATCGAACTCGAGACCCCTTCATTACAACACGAAAGCATTATCACATTGCATTAGAAAGGTTCTTTGTGTGTGTGTGTGTGATTATAGTTATTATAACTCTTGGGCCAAATTATGCCAGCTGGTTACTTATTTTTAAAATTTTATACTTTTCTTTTTTTAATTTTGTGGCAATTTTCAGACATTTTGCTTCCCGGTGGATGTCCCATTACAAATGGAGGCTGTCATCCCCTAACCCCTATATCATGGTCAACATTATTGAACGTAAGTAGAATCAATTTCTTAAGATTAACCTTACTTCTCAAGACCGGTAAATGCCAAAGTGTTGGCTGTGTGCCATACGCATCACTTGAAATTATAACCCATCCTCAAGGAAATAACAACCTATGGCAAGGTGCCAAATCACTGAACCTTTGGCATGTGACGCGTATTACATCAATTGGGCAAACAATGACTGCTAGTTGTAGAGACGAGAAATGTATTTTGCCTCTTGTATTATGGATAGAGCCAGAATTACTAGAGGGAACGCCACCTATTGTCAATTCCCCGCCCTTATTTATTGCGAGGAAGGTGAAGAAGGGGGGGAAGAAAGAGTTCACAGTTATTTAGGTCAGTTGTATCCACACACGCACTCAACATAGGGTGACCATAATATTTTGACCCCAAAGTGGGGCATTCCAAGGAAGTCTGGGGCGCGTCAAGTATCTGAGCGCTCAGCGAGCAACGTAATCTCTCGGCTACTTGACGGCGAAATAGGAGTTGCTCCACGAGCGCTGCTCACTTGATCGCTGAGCGAACTTGAACCTTGCTCGCCACAGGTTTGAGCCACAGAATATAGCGTTTCTGTGTTTCGATCTCGTGAGGCAAAGAAGAGAAAAACTGTATGAGGAGCCGCAAATGGCGTGACGACCAATGAGGAAATATTTATGATGAACTGAACGGCTTGCGATATAGCGTAATTAGAGAGGAAGTTCAAGTAACAGAAGGTGAAGTAATATTCCAGTTTTTGTAATTGAATTAAAATGATAGTGTTGTTTATTCCAAATAATAAATTTTAAATGTAAATATACACCGTAGTTTTGGAAAGTTGTGCAAGTGTGTGTGAAAATGAAAATTTCGACAGTTTTGTTCACATCAACTATTCTATTTCCATTCCATAATTAACAGCATTTCAAACACTGAAATCTTGTCCACTCGACGCAGCCACATTGACCACAGATTATTCAAAGGCAAGGCACTGATATTTTGATCAATGAGCAAACTGCGTCAAGTAAATGATCTGTCTGCTGAACAAGCGAAAATCTTGCTCAGCGAGCGTCGCTCAGATACTTGACGGGCCCCAGTTCACCCCTCCTGAAAACTCTGTTAGGCCTTATTTAGTTACTTTTAACGTGTTATTATTATTTATTAAAGTATGGATCACATAAATGATACATCATAAACAATAAATTAAATATGATCTCTCGTTGTCAGCTAACCAATTTTCTTGAGAATAGTTTTATATTTCAACAACCGTTCAAAAAACTTCCCCCAAAGCGTATGTCACATCTGACACACAACGTGAGATTTGTCTTTTGAACTTGTGTCAAGATGCAGACATTTTAATTCTTGTTCAACTATTGAACCGTAATGAAACTACATGTACGCTTCTTGGTCATGCTTCTTCACTGCTCTACAAATAACGGAACGTACACAAAACAATACAACCCGTGACGCGAGCTAACTTATACAGTAAACTGCTGTCTCCTCGAGCTCGAGAGTTCCCGACGACAATTCTATATTGTTATGAAGTGCTTGAAACGCAGTCCACCTGTTTCGCCACAGTATTGCTATTACATTTTTTTTTTTTAATTTAATTTATTTTCAAATTTACACTTGGTTTTCAAGCTTACTCCTAGACTCTTATAAAACACGGCAAGTAGGTTTTTTTCAATGATATCGACGAGACGATCGGGACACGCCTCTGAAATGGGACTGCTCCGGTCAAAATGAGACGTATAGGTCACCTTAACCCAACATCCCTTCCAAATTTCATGAAAGTCCTAAAATGTTTCGCAAAGGGCCAATATATGGTAGTTTTGGTACTAATATTCCTGCTAGAAATACTAGGAATAATACATAGGAAAGTCTTGTGGATTTTATAAATGTTGATATTGTTAGACAGGCAATAAAAGTTTGTATAATTCCTATAGATAGAGGATGTTTTATTTGTAATATTGTATGTGATATTAATAATATAATAGTAATTAATATTAATTGAACTTTAATGTCAAGGGGTAGTTTAATTAGTTAGGTTTTCTATGATTAGAATATTAACTTTGGGAGTTATTGGTGATGTTATATCCCCATTGATGTTTTAAGAATTATTAATTCGTTGGTGATTTACAAGACTACTGTTTTTCTTAAACTATAAAAACTTATGGTAGTAGTATTATTTATATTCATTATTTTATTTATTAGATTTTTGTGTTTTATTTCTCAACGTAGGCATTTATTAGCAACCTTATTAAGACTTGAATTTATTGTGTTATCTTTATATTTATATATAACTCATTATTTTATTAGTAATCAAGAGGAGTCCTATTTTTGTTTATTATTTGTTTCATTTTGTGTGTGTGTGAAGCTTATTATCTATTATCTATTATAGTGTCAACCCCAGTCCCGTAGCTAGAATTGATCTCCAGGGGGGGCTTTGTAAACCAAGTCCATTAAAAAAAATATTAAATGAAGGTAAATTATGTGTGTGGGGGAGCGCTCATTTATTTATAAATATCATATACTACACAAATACTACATTTTTCTACATCTTTTAAAACATCTCTTGAACTGTTAATTGACTGATACTGAAATTATCCCTTACACACCTCATACTATTTTAGATGATACAGATATGTATATCACACACAAAAAACGCACAATATTTAATCACAGTGCCTACAGTATATTCCACCCCCGGCCGAATCAATTAAACTCCCCTTCCTTCCCAGAACTTGGTAGCTGTTGTTGACCTTTGTTTGACGCAGACGCGGAGGGAACTTGCATGATGACATCAAAGTCACAGATTTCTGTCTAAACGGGAGGTTGCAACAGGGACAGTGAAGGTACAGATAAAGAAGCTCCCCTATGAAAGAACTTTCTGAAGTCTAGAGAATATTCTAAATACTTGCAGCTACTTCTGCTCATAATCAAAATGAGCGAATGTAATAGATACTGTTCATATTCTGTGGATTTATCCTTAAAGTTGTGAGTTGTCTACATTTTCACTCTTCACTGCAAACAAATTATGCAAAATAGTTTACCTAATGTAAAGGGGGGCTGATAGCAGTGCCAGGGGGGCTGACGGCAGTTCCAGGGGGGCTGAGCCCAAGACTACTAGAAGGAAAGGCTGGGGTCAGACACGCCTCTTTTCGCGACTGCCGCGGGTGTGACGTCATGGGCGGACAAAACCCAGCTGAGTCTTTACCCCATACGGAAAGAAACGTGGAAAGGCTGATCTGTTTTGTTCTTTTCGCTCCTATGTTTTTCTTGTATTTCTGGATTGTTGGGTTCAGGGTGCGAAATCCTGGAGGGGACGAGGGTGATTTCCCCCCACCAACAATCTTGGCCTCAAAAATCCCCCCACCAAAAATTTCCCGGGGGAAAGAGTTTTAGTTATAACAATGTAAAGATAAGCAATTACTTTTAATTTCAAATATACTTTACTAAGAATAATATCGAAAACACACACAAATTAGTGTGGTTGTGAGTGTTGAATGCTTTCTGTCTCAAGAGATCATTAACAAATCTACATCAATACTCACAGTAAAAGTAAAACAAGAATGCCAAACAATAATAACTATGAAATCTAATTGATTTATATTAACATAGTGCACAAACTAAACATTAATAACATTACAAATATGTACATCGTATAATTCACACATACTATGTTTGTGGGGAGGGGGTTGTAGGTTAAGAACTTTCTCCCCCTCACCAGTTTTCAATGATTTCGCACCCTGGTGGGTTGTGAGGTGTTGCAGTTCACAATGCCTTCAGTGAGATGTTGCGACGTTAACAACACTAATAATACATAGTAACTGTTATAATTCCCTTGGAAATACGCAACTTGCTATTTATATACGAGTGATGCTTAAATAACAACGTAGTTCAACTTCCGTCCTCCATTGTTCTATTATTTATTCAGTCAAATTTTCATCATAATCGCCCCCACCCTCCCTCAAAGTTAAGTGGACTCAACCAGCCTCTGGGCACCCCTCTTCGACATCCCACTGAAGAAGTTAAGTAAAAACAGCTCCTCCCTCACTCCTAAAAGAGAGCAATAGATGAGGTTGTTTTCTTTTACATATTCAAGTTATCCATAATTTTGGCTTTCTGCCTTTCTTTATTTAACAAAATTATTTTACGCATTCAACATATATTTTTCTTTCTGCCCTAACAAAACGCATTACTAGGTGTATTAACCACAATTTTACACGAAACTAATGTTTCACAGAGGAATGTGACGACATATAAACTACCGATAAAATGTGTGCGTAAATGGCTGTGAAATCCAACTGTAAGGACATACGTTATGTCGGATCCTAAGTAAGTCTGTGTATTCACTCCCAATTAGCTTCTGGGCATAATTGCGGCTCTCTTTTGTTCATAATTACTGCTTTGATTCGGCTGCGGAACCGGAGCGTAGAGCGATCTGTCCGCCCGTGACGTCACGCCTGACGTCAAGGACCACGTGATCAGGTATGGCCCCAGCCTTCTCCTCTACTAGTCATGGGCTGAGCCCCCCTGGCCCCTGCGTGACTACGGGCCTGGTCAGTTCACCAATGGTACACTCCTCTAAGAGTGATACACCGGCCGGGCTTGGCGAGCGAAATACACAGAATGTAGCAGACGACAATATTCAGCTCTTACATAACAATTGATTTGGCAACAATCAATCTTAAATGTCGTTCGGTATTGCCCAAATAGACACAATCCACTAAAAAATGTGGACAGAATGTATGATAATAGGCACTAAGAATTTCAAAAAGTCCCTAAAAGGGGGGGGGGGGGTTCAGCCATTTTGGAGATTGAGAATGTGTGGGACCCTACCCTCACCACATCCCCTAAATATGCTTTCATGGCACAGTGCTATATGCACTGGGAACCTAACCTATAGGTGTAATGAAAACACGTAACACGTTCATTGCATCAGTCAAGATCAGAATACGATTTTATTTCCGTCTAACCATTTACCGCATAAAGTGACTGAATTCCTTGTTTATTTACACAGATGGATCAAAAACTTCGAAAGGAGTTTGTAGCGCACATTACATTCAGGGACGGCGACAGGGGTGGGCACGGGTGGGCAAGCGCCACCTAAAAATTCCTGTGCCCACCCGATTGCCCACCCAATCAAATTCAATAACTACATATACTCGGGGATATATGAATTATTAAATATTTAAGTGTAACCTGGTGTTCATGACATGCATATTTTACTTGTGAATATTATCTATGCTGGAAATGTTCACATATTATCAACCCATAAAAAATAGCTATTGTCATTGTTGAAACAAAACTGTGATCAAATGAATACTTCCATGTTTAAAAGCAGCTAGTAGGCTTAGAAGGCTAAAAAAATATGCAGGGTATGATCAAGATTAAATCAGAATTGAGGGTGAACTTGAGGACTGCAGCTCCGGGCCTCCACTACGTATATATATTCCGGCCTGGCTGTGGTTGAAATAATCTGCAAATAAACAAATCTAAACACCATCTTAGTGTTACTTCCACCAGCAACACAATAAATTATTTCGACTTTTTAATTAATATTAGAATAATTTAATCAAGAAGAGGCAGGCCATGTGACACGAATGGCAGAGGAAAGAATAGTTTACAGGATTCTTGTTGGGAAACCTGATGGTGAGGGACCAGTAGGAAGGCTAAGACGAGGATGGAGGATAACGTTGAGGTGGACCTAAAATAAATCGGTAAGGATGGGAAAGATTGGATTGATCTTGCTCAGTATAGGGACAGATGGAATGCTTGTGTTGCTACAGCCATAAACCTTCGGGTTTAAGTATGCTATAGAGCAGGCATGTCCAACGTGTCGATCGCGGGGCATTTGTTGGTCGATCGCAGTTATCTATTGTAATTATACGAATATACGTTATTTGAATTCAACTTCTATAATGTGTAATAGCTGAGTAGGTACAAATGTTTGCAAAGATTAACGATTAATAGTAGCTCACTGCCTGTTGTGACAATAAAAAGTAGATCACTGCTTCATTGAAGTTGGACATGCCTGCTATAGAGTATAATATAATTTTAATTAGCTCTGCATTGAAATTCCAGAAGTGTCCCTTTTTTTTCATTACAATTTTATATACCTGTCATCTTCAAATATCAATGTGGTATACGAAATATCAACTTTATATTCGCCCTACTAATAAGAAGGAATCACAACAATCACTACAATACCGAAGTGAATAAATTTTAATAAATCAGTTATGTATGGAAAAAGCTACAGAATTATTCAATTGCTAATGAGTGGCTTATTCTATTTAGAAATCCTAGTTCCACACATAAATTTTGTCACATGAATCAGCCGAAAATGTCAATAGAATCTGTAGATGCAGCTGAAGTAAAGAAAAAAGTTATGTTACGAAGTATATAGAAGACGATTTTGTTAGTTTGTTTCTAAGCCCACTTTCATGCTCAGATAGGCTAATCGGGACTAAACCTACAGTTTAACGTGTAGTCCGAACCAGTGTGCATTGTGCTTCCACCAGAGGAGGGGGGAGTCAAACATGGGACCTCTTTATTATAATGCAACAGCGTTATGCCATTGTTGAAAAATATACAGAAAGAACTCGCACCAAACGTGGCATTTTATCACCACAGAAGATACATCTATTTTAAGAGGGTGATTGCCTGAGAAAAATATTTGAGACTTTCGGAAAACAACGTCATTGTTCACGGAATTAGCTGCCTTGATCCACTAATGAAACGCTGTGCGATTGAAATTACCACCTCAACTTTCTAAGAGATATAAACTAATGAAACTCCATTTTTGGAAGAGTAAGTTCTGGTTGATTTGTTTTATTGTAAGTCATTTTTCTGCTAATTGTAATAATGACCACGTTATAAGGTTCAATGGTGATTAGATGAAAGTAACGAAGGGGCGAAAACACACACACGCTGACACTCAAAATACAAACCCTCATAAATTATTACTTTCACAGTGGTTCCAGCCGCCAGGGACTCGTTGTCCTGAAATAATAAAGTTTCCAGGGTATGCTGCACAGGATAGAGGTTGACATTCTAGTGTGTTCGAAATGGTCACGCCATACAACGCAATGAAAAATAGATGAAGTATTACTGGTACTATGATCAACTTCGATGAATTCCTTGTGTTCTAAATCATTTTGTTACCTCAAAAAATATGTTCATGTAACCATAAGTGTATTGCTTCTCACGCATTAGTAATATGACAGTTCTTCAGAAAACGAATAGCAACTTAGCTGAACAGATTTCTCAATCTTACTTGTTTATTACTTATGACGAGTGATATTTTGTCAAAATAGCCTTTCATTAGCCTAGGGATTTTTAATGGACAATGAACAAATTTTCCGTGTGTGTTTTAAATCATTCCTAATAAGACGTTCATTTTAATCCAAACATTCAGTGGCGGCGATTAGGAGGAGCGGGAAATGGGGGATGCAGTTCCCCAGCCACATTTTGCCACTTTTTGCCCCCGCACTATGGCCTCTTTATGCTAAGCCTTTTCTATCAAGAAAACGTATATTCAGGGGTGCCCACAGGGGGGATTATGGCGCAGGCTGCGCCATCGAGATTCTTTGGGGGATTTTTTCCCTTCAAATAATGTAAAATTGAATATTTATATATTTTTCCAAAATACAGGTAAAAATTTTGCACCTTAAATGCACTTTAAACTGTAGGTCCAGTCCCGATTAGCCTTACTGTGCATAAAGTGGACTTAAAACACCAAATCAATCAATCAATCAATCTTAGGATATATATTAGGCCTTAATTGACACGTGGGTTCTGGGGGGAATTCTGAATTAAACGTTGGTGGGGACAGTATTCAACTCTAAGTCTTAGATTATGGCGGGTATCTTAGTTAGAGGGGCATTGAGCATTAAGGTATCCAATTCTTGTGTATTACTATTGTATTAGAATGTTGCAGAAATTCTGATGTGGAGATTGAGAATTAATTTTTTGGAGGAGGCAATATCCAGTCTTCAATATCAACAGTAAGTCTAAAATTGGCGTAGACATTTTTGTGGTAGGATTGAGTATTAAATTTAAAGGGGGAGATAGGAAGCTCTTGATAAAGTGTTAAATCTTAGATTTTCAAGGGATTTCTGTAGTGAAGAGAGAGTTTGAACATTAAATTTTGGAGACTGCATTTAGAGATATGGTATCCACACGCTTTCGACCCCGAACGTGCCAAAACAGAAGTTTGAAAAGACTAAATACCTCGGGATGTTAAGAAAGTATTGACACCCGTTAAATTAATATTCTTGAAAGCCTGCAAAGAAATGGATGTAAAAATGTTCTTGCTTGCCTCGCTCGCAATAATGTGTTTGTTACAACAATGCGTGTTTGGCGCTTTACTGAGGTGGATGTGAATTTTTATGCTATAGCTTCATTACAAGACATGAACGATATTCTCCATATTCATGAGTAACATCACTTCTTAAAATATAGTGCTTAGTGTTGGTATACTGCTTATTTTAAAGCAGGAGCATCATTTGTAACAAAAAGCTAAGAAAAAGTTACTTTCGGTGTAGGGATTACGATATAGTTTCAGGGCGCAAATGATATGATTTGAGGAGGGGTTGGGACGTATGACATGGACATGATTTTTGTGGAAATGCGCCATTGGCCTTGGGGGGGAAGGGCACCCCTGCGTATATTGTCCTTGCCCCTCAAATGTTGGCACCCAATCGCTGCTACTACAAACATTCAGATAGATTTGTCAGTTGTACAAACCTTGTAAGCTAAGAAAAGTAACCCCCAAGGAGTAAGAAAACTCTTTCAGTCAAAAACTTATACGATGAAAATACTATGCTCAGGAACATGCATTTAAATTACGAGAAACGTCACGATTGTCTACCATCGCACTTTCTATCATTGTCGCCGAATACATAAAATCAAGTATGTGCCTTGTATTTGCAACACAAGCTTATACCTAATTCACATTTATTTCACTGTATGAACATGCATGAAAGAATGTGATTAGAATGTATGGCTGGTGTATGGCTGCGCATGTGTAAACACTTCCTTGAAATAATTGTGTCCATCAGAGACAAAACGAAAGGAAATGGAACAAGATGCGACAATAGATTAGAAAAGAATAAAGAGGAAAACAAGGAAAGGGAAAAGAAGTAAGAGGAAAATCGGGAGTGTAAGAGAGAGGGGGATACATACGTCTTACGTACACATACATGGTCTTACATTTATACTGCCCACCCTAATCTATCACTATGGAGCTTCTGCCCACCCGGTTGAAAATTTCTGGCGCCGCCCCTGATTACATTTCCGACCTAACACGCAATTTTTCGGTTTATTGGAACCATTTACCCCAAAGGGTGTTATGCAATATGCATGGCATTACAATTCGCCCTTAACAGTATACATACTGATATTCTAATCTTTACTGACGCAATGAACCTGTTATGTTTTGTGTTTTGCATTACTCCTGTCGACAACCCATTTTCCTTACCGACCAGAGTTTACGTAAGTTACACACGTCAACCGTTACAACGAGCGAGTCGATATTTGTGCTGAACGAGAAAAATAATTTGAAAATGCTTCCATCACGTGACTCCTTTACATGGGTCTCCATCAACGGGTAGAAAAGCAGGGTTGTTGAAGGTCCAGGAACCCATAAATTCTAATAGGTTCTATTGAGTTCCGCTGCAGGACCGGAATATTTTTTCTCGCACAATTTAAATTCGGTCCAAGTTGCGTATTGTTTCATTGAAAAAATGTTCCTGGACCGAATTAAAATTTATCCGGTAAAAAGGTTCCTGGACCGTATTTCAATTGATTCGGAAAAAAAGGTTCCTGCACCGAATTGAAATTCAGCCGGAAAAAAGTTCTTGGACCGAATTGAAATTCAGCCGGAAAAAAAGGTTCCTAAACAGTATTTAATTTGATCCGAAAAAAAGGCTCTTGTACCGAATTGAAATACTTCACAGATAAAAAAGATTCTTTACGGTCCAGAGCCCATTTACACTAATTTTATCTGGACCGGAATTGAATTTATTTAAATTCCTGGACCTTTAACAACTCTGTAAGAAAGACAAATTTCGAAGGGTTGGACGATTTCGTGCGAGAACTAGCTGACATTCGTAGACCAAACTTATCGTATATTGTTATAAATTTAGCTTTAATACATAGGTAATTGCTCATTATATATTATGCAAACTATTAAGAAAAGCTTCTAAATCAGAATTTAAGTCAATTATTTAAAGAACGTTGGTTTATGTACGCCACTGATCATTCTCCATCGCACCCTTCTGTTCTGACGACTAGTGTTGCCCACGAGACGAGATTTTGGCCTGTCTCGTCTCGTGGAGTCTCGTGGAAATGCTGTCTCGTCTCGAAAATATTCGTTTCTCTTATGGCACATGGTCAATCTCGTCTCGTCTCGAATTTTTAAAAGCCTGTCCCGTCTCGTCCCGTGGGCAACACTACTGACGACTGGGTGTCCTCCACGATTGTACGTACAGTGGGATCCATGAGTATTACCCTGCAAATTGTCCATGACTAATTTCATTAATTTTTCTCTTACATCCTATGTGTTTTTAAGCGATGGATTCTTATCTACGCTGGTACAGAAGATGTCAACAGCTTGTTTTGAGTTTTCTTTTAATTCTTGAAGCTCTTATGGGGCCAAATAAAGTGCATGAACATGGTGATGGACAATTTGCGCGGTAATACTCAAGGATCCCACTGTACGCCGGGAGGGCGAGGGAGCCGACTAAAAAGTGGCATTTAAGGGGAGGAGATACAGTTATGCACCAATTGTGCATTTATTTCAATATCACCCGAATGGCAATGCAACTAAAATAACAACCTGGGTGTATCCAAGGGTATGAATTTCTCTCCATGTTACAAGTGGAAGCGTTTTTTAATGTTGATTATTAAGCTGGACACGATGTTTGAAAATATGATGAATAAGAATTTTCGGAATCCCATGTATTCCTTATGGGGAATCAACTTCATCATCAAGTTAAGGCTAATCAAATTAATGAAAGCACATTTAACGGGTATTTGGGTTAGGGCTTCACACATTCTCGATCTAGGCCATTTTGGAGATGATGTGATCAGCACCACGCTCCGGCCCCTATTTATCCCCCGAGGGTTGCCTCCAGGTACCCATTGATTTGAGGCTGGGAGAGCCACAGAGTCGCTTTTTGCGGAGACAAGGCCAGAAAAATTCCCTTAGAATCGAACCTGGGTCTCCCGCATAAATAAAGCGCGTCATTTCACTAGTCGTTAATCTCGCCGCTGTAGTAATAAGAGACAGAAGAAAAAAGAGATCATGTTTACGAAAGTAAAGCGTTCCGTTTCGTGAAAATGTCCTGTTTCTTTGTAGAAAAGTTGGACCAAGATGACACAGATAGATAAAAATGCCTTAAATGCCAAACACTGAATGCCTTAACTGTACAGTGGAATCAATGAGTATTACCGTGTAAATTGTCCATCACTATGTTCGAGCACTTTATTTGATCCAATAAGAGCCTCAAGAATTAAAAGAAAAAAACTCAAAACAAGCTGTTGACAACTTCTGCACCGGCATACATAAAAATCCATCGCTTAAAAACACATACGATGTAAGAGAAAACTTAATGAAAATAGTCATGGACAATTTGCACGTTAATACTCATGGATCCCACTGTACATAGAACAACAACACAGACAAAATATTATGCCCTAAAAAATCTCTTAGAATCTATTTATCTTTGCCGCCTGCAATACAAGTGTGCTGAAGTGGGTTGACGGGAATTTTTTTCTCAAAACGGGACATTTTGACGTCGGAAACGAATAATTTTCCCTCAAACATTTGATAACACTGCTCTGCGCTACTTTTCCCATCCCACAGTGGCCATTACTGTCCGGCAATCAGCAGGTTGTGGGTGTGCGTGTGTCGTCCGAGAAACAAGGTTTAATTTTTCTACAAAAGCAACATTACTGCATTAACATGGCAACATTTTCACAGGTAAGGCATGTTAAAGGACAGTGAAAAAGAATGAGTATATAATATAGTGGAATACGAGTGATACGTGAATCTATTAAAACCGTGTCATCATTACTGTACACTTTTTTAGTTCACATGACGCAGCTATTTATTTCCTAGTTGTATTTAATTATTAAATTAACGTATTTTAGACAATCAATTTCAATAGAAATGAATTGTGTGTCTGAATTAAAGAATTATAGTTGAATAAGTTTTATGGATTTTGTTATGTAAATATTTCGCTTCATTCCCTTTAATAGTTACAATTGAAAGCAGAGAAAGGTGACATCATAACAGTTATATTGGTATATTTCCGCATATGCATACATTATTTATATATATATATATATGAAGAATATATTTTGATTATAATGCATTAAAATGAAGTTTTTCAACATAGAATATCTGTATACAATATAACACTAACGATTGTACACTTTAAGGTAACTGTTCCGATTGTTTTACGATTTCTCCTAGCACAAAGACTAATTATCGTAGAATTTTGGAATCATTGTCACACGAAATTTGAACCTTCCTTAAAGTAATGAGCACTGTTTGGACTCGAAAAAAGTTATTTATGTTGAAAAAACAACTTGAAAATTACCTTACACACTTCTCATAGAGAAGATATTCTCCGTCGACAAGAGACAGTAAATATCTTAGAAGCGTGGGAATGAATGTAGAAGTAAATCGGAACCTTAGTATAATGCATTTAGGGACTTTATTTTAATGCTAAGGGAACCAAACCTAACCTGCCTAACATAACCATGAAAGGATATATTGACCAAAATCTTAAGTAATCGCTGAAACTCCTCAGTATGTGTTAACAGACATACATTAAAATCGAACCATGTAAAAATTGCATTTGTAGCATGTTGAAATCACAATAAAACAAACGGAACTTGGGCCCACTTGAATTCCAGGTGTTCCATTTTTCTTAGAATAAATGCAGGAAATGTATGGCATATTGGCATGAGTTTACAATACCAGACCACTCAAATTTCTATAAAATTTCGCCTACTTACTAATTTCGGTGTCCTGATGATGTATCTGTAGTTCATATTTGGCAGTCACTTGTTAAAATTGTACTTTTATGTGTAGAACTTGTAAAATAACCTTGCGATTTACCATCGTGATTGTCCATCCACAGCAATTCGGAACCATCTTTCTTTCGCAATTCGTTAAGTGTCTTCCTTTACGCACAACAATCTTGCTGACGTCAGATGATGTTAGGTTAGGTTCCATTAGCATAAATACAAAAAAAAAAAAATATTTTACCTAAGAGAACTATGTCTTTCGTGGAGCTATTGTTCTTATGCTAGGGTTACGTTACGTTAAGAAAACATAGTTTATTTTTTCTTGATTTCCATACTTCACCGCCAATTATTACACAACTGTAGGTCCTGTCTTCATTAGCCTATCTGTGAATAAGATGGAGCTCAACCCAAAATATCGACTACCCTTGAAGCACCAGGATAGTATATAAATTATATATAGCCTATAGTCCCCTCCCCAAGAGCCAAAAATTAGTATTTTGTAGGATTCAGAAGTCAGAGAGGGAATTCGTCCTTCAAGTACCAGCCTGATCATTACTTTCTTTGATGTCGCTTCATTAAAGCAACCTCGAATTCCAGATAGGGTTATTTGTATTTCCAGTTCACCTTTTTCGGAATCGATCATAACGAACTGACTTGACCTGGATTTTCGAAAGGGTGGCGTTACATACACTTTTTCAGTAGTCAATCCTCACTATGCCATCTTTTCCATCCTTTGACTTTTCGTGGGAATATTGTCCAAAGGGAGGGGCTATGACCCCACCAACCCTTTGTTAGGTACTCCACTGGGTTATAATAATGCATGACCTCATTGCTCTAGTATTATAAATGTGTAAATTCTGGAGAAAAAAAAACATTAATCAATAATGGTGTGTGTACCTTAGGTAAATAAAAAAAGTCATACAATCAAAGATTTATCTAGCTTTATGACACTTCCTTGTTGGAGAAATGGACCACAAATATCATATATTCTGCAAGTACATAATTTATGTTAAAATAGAATGCTGTAATATTGTGAACTTCCTTTAATTTCAGCTCATGAAAAGTGGTCTGAGACCAAGTTTCAGAGTGCTATCTAATGTCGCTAGTGCTGCTGCTGAAGCTTCAGATGCAAGACTGGGAAATGGATATTCATTTGGTAAGTTGGTTGGTTTTGTTTTAACATAAATTGCAGGTTACTTTCTGATGTATCCATTATAGTTTCAACTACAAAACAAAAGGTGTCAAAGCATATTATAAGAAATATTTTTAATAAATTTATTTTACACATATATAAGGGATTGACCAATATTGATACTGACAAAGTACTGATAGAAAATTTATTTACAGATAGTGATAACAGATATTCTACTGATCAGATATTAAATTCCATGAATTTAGTTTAGTGCATGCAGTTGGCCACCATTTTGAACAACTCTTATGACACAAGTTATTGCAGTATGCAATATAAGTATAATTAGCTGCATGGTAAATATATGTGCATAAAAATAAGGGTACCCTTGTCCCTCTGTACCCCTTAGAGAAAGTGAAATATCTTGTATGGTTTATGAATATTTTGTTGTTTATGAACGTCTTCAGTTGATTTTAGCTCTCGGAAATGGTGTTATTGTGAAGTAAAATACGTCTGTTGTCTTAGCATGTTACTTTACCATGAAGCAGAACAACCCAAATGCTTTGCGCAAGTGAATATAGCACCCAAGATGACTTTCAACAAGAGCAACTATCATTTTATGTAGTTAGGCTACTATTGTTAGTTTTGGTACTGATAGGTATTTTCGGCATGTTCTTTCACTACTTAAGTGTACATACAAACAGTTTTTACTAACAAAAAGCGACAAAAGTACTCACAAATTGCAGGTTTTATCTTCAGTGGGCCATTCTTTGGGATCAAATATTTCCGTTATTTGTGCTTTCCTAATGCTGGAACCACTTTTACATTACGTAAAACATTGAAATCTGTAGATTATAAAAAATCGACATAATTCTTGAGAGGGTACAGTGGGTGAACTGCCCCTAAATAAGCAAGACTTTATAGTTCGAAAATGCCTGCATTTGCTCCATGCCTCATCATCTGCAGTCATACACTGTCTCTGCCCTGAGCCAAACTGAATGCACTGTACTTTGTGATGTCTGCAAACAAATGAAACAAACTTGAGCGTGATGACATAGCCTGAATGCATGAAAAGAATTAATTAGGGCTGAACCGATACTCTTACCGATTCCCACCGATACTGATACATGAACATTGCAATATTTAAAATTTGTTCAAAATATTGATCAATATTGGTGTGTAAATATTCTTCTCAAATTATATGCATCAATTTACCAAGAAATTTGCTTCAGAATGTTCAAAAATTGATTCAGAATATTAAAATAGATATTATGTAATCACAAAATGTAGTTTTTTATGCAAATTGGTGCAAAATAAAAATAAAGGTTGAATTTTGCATAATTTCCAGGATAATTATGACTGCAAAAGTATTGCGTGCCAATTTTGCAGAGCCCTTGTAAGATCTATATGCGGGAAAAGTATCGGCTGGTATTGGTAGATGAATTCCAACCGATACTTTCCAATGCATCGGCTCAGCCCTAGAATTAATGGTGTTACTTGCGTGATGCTTTAAGAATGTAGAAAAGTTTTGATTTCCTTTGTCTGTGAAGCATGTTGGCTACAGATACTAATATTTTTTGTTGTGAAATATGAAAATTATATGCGTTCACAAACATTTAAACATTAATCCAATTAAAAACACTATTAATTTTCAGTTGAATTCACTTTGTTGTAGGACTACTTTTTGTGCAATGCCCCTTCAACCGATTTTTTTTTTTTTTTCAGAGTTGAGTGATTCTCAAAAGGAAATGCAGGAGTTAGCCAGGAAGTTCACTAGAGAGGAGATCATTCCGAAAGCTGCCGAATATGACAGAACTATGGAGTACCCATGGGACATCGTTAAGAAGGCATGGTCACTTGGTCTCATGAATTTGCATATCCCACAGCATTGCGGTAAGAGAGTTTTTCGTCTCATTCATCTGATTGCTGAAATAATAAAAAACAGTTGGTTACTGAACTTTGTTCAGTTGCATATTGTATGTATGTATATGTATATTGTATTAGGATGTGTGCTTGTGTGCATTCATGTCCAGACTTTGACTTTTGGCACACATATGAGAAACATGGCATCAGGTGATGCCGGTTAGTACCTTTGAACGAAGACATTCTTTAGTAGGAACAACATATTAGTATTAGATCAGAGTAACTCTGTCCGAATAAGTTTTAAAATGTTTTGGTCAGCAATTTTGCTTTGGAGTTCATAAAATTGTGTATATTTCAAACCGTGCCAGGAAGGTAAATTATGCATCAACCATTTATTTGGTCATGCGCTAGTATTTGCATAAGTATTTTACACCTGAATTTTAGGTTTTGATGCACAAAATATACATATTTGACATCTGCTGCTGTTATTGCAAGAGTGCATTTATTCTTAAGAATAAAAATGAAAGGAATAAATATACATAGCACAGTTTGGTACATCTAGTGTTAGTGACTAGGATCACACTTCCAATTATGTAATTAATTTTGTAAGTGTTACAGGATGTTGAGGATTGTATAACTAAAAATGTCTGTGGATGTAAGTTTGTAGTTCAGAGAAATTAATATGGACATTCTAAAGATGGAGAAAAAAATAAGATTTTGGAAGTGACTGTCCAATGTCTGTAGTGGGTTTTCTATGTTTAGGATGTGTAGGTACGTGCAGTAGATCAAACCTAAACAATCCTAACCTACATGAAATACACACACACACACACACAAATAATGTCTTTAGAATTGCACTTGCAGACTACAGGCACGTACTGCTTTGATTTCCACCACTTCCTCTTAAATAAGTTATTTTGTTTTTCATGGTTTTTCATATTGTTGGTGCCGGACCCCGTGGCAGAGTGGTTAGCACATTGCACTACGATGCCAGGTATCCCAGGTTTGAATCCCGGCCTGGGCATGGATGTTTGTGAGTGTGCATTCATCAATTTCATCATGTCTTTACTCATCCCCAGCTTCGCAAATTAGCCAAAAGTGGCACAAAAGCGAAGTAAAATAAAGCAAATCAATCAATCACAAATTGTATCATTGGTTTACTTCCCGTTGAGCCACTGAATGCATTCCTTGCTACTTTTTGCAGCACATGATGTGGTTGATGTTTGACTGGTTGCTGTAAGGAGCCTAGAACAATCATTCATGCAGCCATTATCATTCTACAGAATCTCTTAATTTCTTATGCAGATCACATGACATCTCAAATACAACATGCGATTCTGTGCAAGGGAAGATGAAATGGAAATAGTGAAGTTATACATTGTAACATCTTCATATTTTAATGTTTAGTTGTGCAACACTGCAACAATGGGTGCATGAATCTGGTGAAACCAGTTATTTTACAGACTTATGGGACACGCTAGGCGAAAGCGCAGGCGCAGCGTTTTGTTTAGAGAAAGTTTCCGCATGGCGTCAGCGGAAGGGATGTCCTATGGCAAAAATAAACTCTTATTATGGCCACTGTTACTCATTTTAATCACATTCTAAGAACGGTCAAGGCATACTTATCTTGTGCATGTTGCTTCATATCGCTATCTGTTAAAATTATAATACATTTTCCGAACTAGTGCAGTTTGAATCCATCAGCACGTGCTTTGTCTGCAAGGAGCAGACGATTTTCACGGAACAAACCAGCATCCTGGCCCGTGCGTTTGGTGAATCTCGTTCTTGCACGGAATGCGACTTTTGGGACAGCATAATGAAACTCACGAAACGCACGGAAGCACTTATGGAACGGCCAGTTACCATAACTCGTTTAACGCGTTAAACTCGTGCGACTTTCGGAACGGGCCCAAAATCAGCAGCTATCACAGAAAAAAGCCCATGCAATAAGGGTTCATCACTATATAAAAAAACAAACAAACATAATTTATGGAGCTCCCAAATATGCTGTCTTTGAAGAACTGCACAAATGTTGACGAATGGTATAACTCTTACATTCAATGTGTGTATATATTATAAATTCATTATGATCGTACCCTCTACAGGAAATTCTTCTTGTTTGTGTCTTAATATACGCAGTGCATTGAAGGATTTTTACCATATTTGCTGTCTTAGGCATATTTTGAAAATATATGATTGCAGGTGGTACGGATGTGAATAATTTTACTTCTTGTATGATTGGAGAAGAATTCGCATATGGTTGCACTGGAATAGCATCAGCATTAGGAGGCACTGGTCTTGGAGTAAGTTTGTGCATAGGACACAGTTTTCGTAAATTCAGGAACATTAACAAAAATGCATTGGATTGTATTCTGTGTATATGGTTTGTGAAGGTGACTGGAACAATTACTTCGTGTGATTTTACAAGATCTTGTCTGTCCTGCTCTTTTTAAAATACAGTGCTTCAAGCTTGTTTGAATTGTATGAGTGGTATCTAGGGTGCTATAATTCTTTTGTGATTCTGTATAAGATATAAGTGTACTTGCTTAATGTACACGGAAGTGACACACTTTATGGTTCATTGTAAGCATTGAGATTTATGAATGCATGATTTATATGAATCTCATTTAACATTAGAGTGCTCTGACACTGTGTTCATACACACTTTTTTTTTACATGAAGACTTCCTTTGAATCAATTTTTTTCTCCTGTTGCTTTGGGAAAAAATGTATCATGCTGTTAACCTTCACTAGTATTGATTTTTTCTCAAATCTTTTATTGTAGATTTAGAGGTTTCAAGAGTTTTTTTTCTATTTAAATTTTATAACCTCATATTTATTATGGTAGGCTCTATTTCGTACCATGTGTCATCAACATGTTAAAAATTATATATAAAGTTACGACATGTCCCTTGGTAGAAATTTTCAGTGAAAAATGCAGGCTAGACCAGGACTCGAACCTGGGTTTCTGGCATACCATGCCATTGCTCTAACCACTGAGCTACCGAGCCTGCCTGGCCTCGCCTGATTTTTTCGCTGTCGCTGTTTTACGTACGTGGAATCATCTGAAAATTTCTACGTAATACATTTCCTGTGTGTGCCAAATCTTCAACACGTTCCTTGTTTGACCTCCGAATTTTCAGCCTGACCTTGGTCGTTCTTCGGGGATAGAATGAGAGTTGCGGAATGGTTGACACATGGTTAAAAAGTATTTTAAAAATACTTTGTCCTGGCCATATCCCTGCAGTGATCAAACGTTACAGCAACCTCAACAGTGTTTTTAATTGTTTCCAAACCATTCTCAAAGCCACACTCCTAGGATATATATATATATATATATATATATATATATATACACACACACACACATTCATTCTTGTATGCAAGGTTCTGTATATATATGGAGGTCTGTGAAACAGGAAAGAACCACTATCAGATGAGTAAAATCAACTTTCAAAATCAGTTATTATATTTTGTATCAGTGATTAACAGGTTCTCTCGGGCTATCAACGAGATGAGTTCTGGAAAGGTTTTCAAGCTTTTCAGAACTAATATCACAGTCATCTTCAGGGCAGAATTGAATATGAGAGTGACATTAGGTTTTGAAAGCTCGGAAATCCTTCCAGAACTCACCTGGTCTAGAGCCTAGCCTAGAGTCATTCCTCACCAGAAAAGCTTCAATTCCATAGTGCTTTTGTTTTTCAATATTTGTGCATTTATCGATATGCATGTTGTTTTCAACTTGTACCGTAGCTTTCTTCCAAGTTTTGCTGATGTCCTTATTCACAAATTAAATCTCTTATTTAAATAAGTGATTCATAGAAAATTGCTGTATCTGACAAGTTGAAATTACAATGATTTCAGGTGGCATGCCTGTAGGTGTTTTTAATGCGTGTATGATGCGAGAAGAATATGCGTATGGTTGTACTGGGATATCAACAGCAATAGGAGGGACTGACCTTGGAGTAAGTTGAATGAACCTGCCAAAGCTTCTAAGGGGAATGTCCTTCTGCAAAAAAATTTTCATTGCAGTGTGTTCAGCATTCTATGTGATAGTGGATGTACATCATGAAAGGATGGCTTTTTCTAGAGGAGCTTGTGCGGAGAATGTGTGATAGAGTACCGTATTTTGCCACATAATCATCACAGATTTTATGCCACTTTTTTACTGGGTGTGAAGCTTCCTTAAAAAAAACATTGCCAGTATTACTTAAAAATCATTAATTACTAAACTGTATTTTGTGTAACATTAGGATGAGCAGAAGACTCATGAATATACGTTAAAATTAAATAGGCCAAATTGAGGCTCATTTCTTCGTAGCAGTTTTACGAATATTTTCCACTCTAAATAAAAGTTAACATGCTAGTTGTTATTAATTTGTGCTTTGTAGTCAAAAATTTACTACAATATTGTGAAGTACTAACGTACACAATTTAATGATCTGTATCTGAAGATTTTACACTGCTATCGTTGGTTTTGTTATCTGATGTGACATTTACATGATGAAAGGTTATTAACCAATTTTTGGACAGGGTGAGACGATTATATATGGTTAAATACAGTACTTACTGCTTGTTACATCATTTCGTGATACCAACTGGTTTATTACATGATGCATGAAGAATTGGGTGGTACAGTCATGGACGCTTATGGGTTGTGCAATTCTGTTGAAAGTCAATGGGTTTCTTCCAACCCAGAAGTGTCCATGACTGTACCATAGAAGTGGTAGGGTGGTGTTTTCTAGTACTACTACTCTGGAACATTCCTTATGCAGGGTTCTGGCTGATAGTGATCGACCAAAGCTTTCAAGTAGGCAAAAAATTGCATTGCAGTTTGTTTATTGTTCAGGGTGAAAGTGAATTACTGCTGAAATGAAGGTACAGCTTTCCACTAAAGGTGCTTTCACTCATATCATGTAGTAATAATAGATATGGTTGGTACCGAAAATACTTTTCTCAATTTTTCAAATCATTCCTTTGTACTGCTAGGTTATGAATCTGGTACATGGAGAATTGGTTTATGGAACATACGAGTGGTGTAGTAGCTTCATTTATAACCAGAATGGAACATTTAGTTCAACAGTATTCATTTCTTCTGAAGTAGTGCCCAAGGAACTGCTTGTGTTGGAAACCAGTTGGTTCTTGCTCCTTTTCAGAAACAAAATCCTCTTCAAATTCTGATACTTAATCTTGTACACATACAGTTTTTATACATGACTGCCTTTCCATTCCATATGTTTATATCTTCAGTTTTTGAGAACCTTCCAAGCACTTGTTAAGAGTAGCACTTGTAATCAATAGTCTTGGGTTAAATTCCAGAATGCATATTACCGTAAGACTAGATTCGGTTGGAATTATAGTTGTGGAGCATAGACTGGACTTATGATGTTGCCAAGAGCATAGGTAAAACATAGTTTTCGGTAACTTTTATTTAGTAGAATCAATTGTTTATGGTGGCACTTGAACTGGATGTGCTTAGTTGAGTCTTTTATTTTTTTATTTTTAACTTCTATCTGGTAAAGTGTATTGGGGAAGACTAAAAGGGATAGAATAAGGAATGAGGACATCTGACAGACAGTGGGTGTGGTGGAGCTTCAGGACAGGGTAGATCAGGCATAGATGAAATGGTTCGGACACATGAAGAGGATGCAGAAAGACTACCAGTAAGAGCTTACAATGCACAGGAAGTGGGAATAAGGCCAAGGGGGGAGACCAAGATGTCTGTGGAAAGAGCAGATAGCAGAGAGTGTTAGGAGGAGAGGACAAGATTGGAACACCGTGGAAAGAGAGGAGTGGTGGAAGACCAGGAATAAATGGAGACTTCTATGCTGACCCAGCCAGAAGCAGGAAACACCAAAGGATGATGATCTGCGAAACCACATCTCTTAAACCAAATAATAACTCCCATGTACGGGGTTGAAAGAGTGTATTTTACCTAACAGCAACATCTTTGTTGAGTGCCGGTTCTTCAATATGCCGGAGTGTGGAGGAAAGAATACAACTAGATTGAAGTTGCAAGCTAAAGTGTGTAATTCACAAACTCATCAACATGATATGCATAAACAACTTGCATCATAATACAGACACTACACGTCCTTTCTTTCTCACGAAGGACGATACACATTTGCAGCACAGCACACATGATGAAAATGAGACAATAGGGCTATGTTAGATAACTTAGAGTGACAGTTTTGTGCACACCGCTGACACAGATCAGGTCTGGCATACATCTTTAGTCTGTATAGGACAATCTTGACATGAGTACACTTTTTCAGGGTGTAATGTGAGGAAAAAATCACTGTTGCAAATGAAAATAAATGTCACACCAAGTTATGATAACGGGAAAGAAAGCACAACATTTTCTTATATATTGTGGATTTGCTTGAGACTTTGTTGCATAAATTTATCAAACAGTTTTGCATGTAAGAGAAATTCAGGCGGAGCACTACAGTAGATTTGGAGGGAATGTACGATAAACCCGTGCAGTTGGTTTTTCACTTCAGTGCATGGCCAACATTGATCATGCTTGTATTGGTTGAACATAGGAGCCAATGTGTTCTTGTAGTATGTTATGTGAATACCAGCATCACAAACTTCACTTTAAGAAAGAAAATGGGAAAATTTTCTTGTGTTGTCAAGTTTTTGTTTTATCAAGTTCTATCTTATTTAGGGTACTAAACAAATTTAGGACATGCACGTATGTTGTTTAATTTTTACTCCACTGTTTGAAATTAATACGAGTTTTAAAGTGATTCATAGGCAGTTGTTGTGTCTGATCGGCTGAAATTATAATATTTTCAGGTAATACGCCTGTAGGTGTTTTTAATTCTTGTTTGGTTGGAGAAACATTTGCATATGGTTGTACTGGCATAGGAACTGCAATAGGAGGAACCGAACTTGGAGTAAGTTTAGTGGTCAGACGAAGCTTTCAAGTGGGATATATTCCAGCAAAAATATGTTGCATTTCAGTGTTTGAGTATGGAAGATAATTGTGAACGTACGTGCTGAAAAGGCACAACTTTCTCCTAAAGGTGCTTTTGCTCAGGGGTTGTAATAGTAACAGCTCGGTTGCTTCCAGAAAACTTGTTTCTCAGTCATCTCTCGGTACCAAATGATTAAGACATGGTGCATGGGTAACCCGTATATTAATTTATCTATAGCTGGACTGGGATACACAATAGAGGAATGTGTATTTCTTCTAAAAACAGTCAAAACCTTTTTGTAACAGACTGGTTCCTTCCCCAATAGTGGTGTGGCTCACCTTGTAATCAAGTGATCCCGAGCTTGATTCTTGGTGGAGACACATTGCACAGTGATTTGTATGGATGGCTGTAGCCCAATCAATGTTTTGACAATGTTTGTGTTAAGTCCACTTATTCTCAGACTTGCTAACCAGGACTGGACCTACAGTTTAAAATTTGTGTCTCAATCACTGCAATGTTCTTGCAACAGGAATCAAACTTGGGATTTCTTGATTACAAGGAAATATCATTAACTTCTGTTTATTTAGGTAAGGTATTTAGTTCCACATTATGCACAAATGTTAATCGGGACTGGGCCTACAGTTTAAAGTGGGATCCGAACCACTATGTGCCTCCATCAGGTATTCAACCAATGTTTGGATAAACAAGAATGATGATAATGTAGCAATACCTTAGAACTGTGTCAAGTATGACTGTTGTGATGTTGGCAATTGCATAGCAATAAAAGTAATAATTTATTTTTGTTAGTGTAGGGAGTCAAGAGAGACATGTGCATACTGTTTTGCAGTCTTCTGACTTTGCTGATAGTTTTGATCCTTGTTTAGATTGTAGGTCTGGTCCTTAGCTTATCTAAGCATGAAGTGGACTTACGTAAAACAATTTCCCCTTTAAATTTGTAGCATTAAATTTCCTCATACACACAGGAACATAGTATGTTTATAATATCATTCTTTGAAAACCAAACAGCACATGTTATAAAATAGCAGCTTTGGTCAAGACATGTTAGTTTCAATTCCACGTGAAACTTTGTAGTCAATTGGTTGTGCTACAACGTATTATGAACTTAAAAAAAGTCAAGATTGTTATTTTAGAATTTGAATTGTGTACAGGCAATTTTGAAATATATTGTAGTGTGTAATAAGTCATCCATACAGGTCTTCCTTTTTGGTTTATTTGATTTTAGTAAATGCAGATGTTCAGTTGATTATGGAGACACTTGGTGGCCCAGGCATGTCTCTTCATCCACACTTAGTTGCAACACTGTCCTTTTGTCTTTGATTTTTTTCACAGTGTGTGTTTACAGTGTGTGTTTTTGCTTCCATTTAGTTAAACCTAATTAAGTCCTTGTTCTGTGTAATTGAAAGAGTGTGTGTTACCAAACATTTTGACACTTTTTTTTTGTTATGGAAATTGAAATATAAGAGGAATGTATGTTTAGGCATTGGTTAATTTTCTCATTCAGTCAGTTAACTTGGATCATTTCCATGTAAAACTGAAGATATCACAGCAAATTATTAACACCACCAATGTTGTAAATGTGCTGTTTAGTACTCTTTACTAGTAATGAATGCTACAAACAAAATATGTCAATTATAAAAATGAGAGAGGACAAAATAACTTGCTTTCCTTGTACACAAGGTCACCATAAACACCAATAAACTTTAACATTGTGTAGGGGATGTCAAGGTGGCAGCTTTTCTTAGTAACAATTTTCTCATTGAGGATTTGCTCCATCACTTCAAACCCTCGAAAAGGCTGAGCTTTCTATTCTGTATGTATGCAACGTAGCAATTCATGGTTGCCACCATCAATTAAGTTACTCAGAAAAAGTAATGTTTTAGAGTTGCTGGAAGTAACACATTACCATTACTTAGTCATGCATTATAGATATTTAACCGTTTACATTAGTATCACATATTTTTCTCTATGGTGCAAGTTTTCTCAGTGTAATTTTACATGCACAAGTGAAAATCAAGATGACAAAGCATGTTTCACCTGACAGATAAGTCCTCCATTATGAGTTTATCAAAGGAACGCAGAGTAATGATGTACCATTTCAATTTTTCTGTACTTCGTTATATGGTGCTACAACTGTTTGAGAGTTTTGGTCAGCTCAACAATATTGTGCCACTGCTTTCTTTCTTGTGCTTTCCTGGGCCTCCTCAATGGTGCAGTGGTAGCGTCATCGTCTTGTAATCAAGGAGTCCTGGGTTCGATACCCGGTGGAGGTACATAATGGTTCGGACCCCACTTGAAACTGTAGGTCCAGTTCTGATTAGCCTTACTGTGCATGAATGACCTAAAACAACAATTCAATCTTTAGCTTTCATTCTCCGTAAATCTTATTCATTGGCTTCCCATTCCTTTTTTGCCCTTCTTCAATCTAGATGCAAATGGTTTGCATTTTGTTATTCTTTTTAGCACTTCCAGTCTTATGATACGGCCAATCCAAGCTGTCCTTCGAGATTTTACTTCTCTTACTATATGCCTTTGTTTTATTAATATATCCAGTTCACTATTATTTTTCCATATTTATAGTTCTTTATTCACCTTATTTGGTACAAATATCCTCAAAGCTTTTCTTTAGTGTCCATGTTTCACATGCACAGGTAATGCTTTGTTTTATTATAGTGTTATAAAGTTTTAACTTGGAAATTCTAGTTAATACTAGCTGGTGAAGAGGTTCTTATGTGCATAAAAAGCTCTATTACCTACCGCTATCCGCTTTATTTTTAATGTTTACTTGTTTTATTAGTAAACCATCACAATTACTCATGCAATTTCAGTAATGCATAACGAATGCAAGTACCAAAGAAAAGTAATATGTTCCTTGCATTACATTACTCCCAACTCCGTAATCTGGAGATGATGTCAGCAGTGGCCTTGAGCTGGTACTGTGAGAACGCATACATACTGGGTAGAAAGAGTAGTTTTTTTGAGAACTGTCAAAGTTTGTTAGTACTTCATAAGGAAAATTGCATGCAACATGTCTCTCCCGTACAAGATTTAATGGTAATGCGGGGTTTGGTACAGGCACTTCAAAATGGTAAGCTTTTAGTGTTACGTCAAATTTTCTGTTATAAGAAGTTGCTGTGTGACAGATTGTGAAAGTGCAATGTTTTCAGGTGGTATGGATGCAGGGTCTTTTACATCCTGTATGATTGGAGAAGAGCTTGCTTACGGTTGTTCTGGCATAGCAACGGCAATAGATTCAACTGATCTTGGAGTAAGTTTAGTTCTCGAGCACAGTTTTGTGTATCATGGAACAATAACCTATCGTATAACATTGTTTTCATTGCATGCTTTTATGTTGTTCCGATAAGAGATGACAAACAGCTTGCATCATCGTGAATGAACTGTGGCCAGATTATTATATGAACGTATTGAACAGCCAATTGCATACTGTCGTGTCCCGTTAATTATGATGTTGTTTCTGCAAATGTGGGATTTTTTTTTCAAATCAGTAATTTTTGCAGTTCATAAAGAAATAAAATCTAAGCAGTTTGTGTATACACACACAATGGAGTCCCAGTTTTATCCATGTTGTTTTTTCCAGGTTAAAACCGTGTCACAATTTGTCGTTAATGTGTTTTTTTAAATAGGAAAAGATTTGTAATTGACTTCCATTTCCTTTTGCGTATCACCACTTGATATTCTTCTTTCAACCCTTGGCATCATAGTGCATTCGCCACTTCAGAGACGTTACCTTACTTGTGAATAGAAGAGATCACCAAGCCACTTTTATCCCCTTAACCATGTAACTACAATTGTTGACATGTACAAGGTGACGCACAAAATGATCCACCATTTTGTTGTGATAATATTGCATATATCCAAATAGAAACTGCACTGTTGAAAATTGTCATGCTACTGAACATGCTTAATATGAACATCATTTTGTTTTCTAGTGCCCTACAAACATGAGTTTTCAGTCCTAAGCGAGCAATTCATGATTGAATCAGTTGTTTGCCCCTGCATTGCAGGAATGTGCACCATTCTTCAACACATAAGCACCTTTATTCAGTGCTAAGTGTTTGTATAATTGGGGGAAACCATACACAGCAAAAGGAGAGATGTATCTTTTAAAGTATCATAGAAAGTAAAGCAGGGCTTTATCCAGAATTGGACATTTGGAGAAGTGTAAGTTTGATTTAGTGGTCTATGAATGAAATTTGGTGCGAAAATGACTGTAAATTAGGCTTTTATGAACATTTTTGGGTTGGAAAGTCGGCAGGGGGGGGGGGGGGGGTGAGCGTGCATAAATCATCGAAGCAAAGGAGGAAAGTTTAAGATATGACACTATGGGTGCACTTGGCCACAAGCGAAGGGAGACATTTTGCATCTTTTCTGACCGTAAGGGAGATTTCATATGCTTGTCGTTTGGGAACAAGCCAATCAAGAACAGCATTTCATACCATAGTGGAATGACCAGGTTGACAAGCCTACATTTGATTGGTGAAATCTTCAAGTGACACATGTTGCTTCTCGCTTCAGTGTAAAATCCAGCAAGACAAGTAAACAAATGGCTGCCCACTTTAGTTCATGACTTGATTGTGGTCATGGGTGTCAGCAGGAGGGGTTTAACCCGGTCGGTCTACCCCCCCCCCTGGAAATTTCCATCGTCTTTTATTCAATTTATGGCAATTTATAAACGAAGTACTTTATTTCACCTCATTTTGCGTCATTGTTTAAAAATGGTCTTGAGATATCGAATTTGGTACGAAACTTCCATAATTTGCAACACTGAAACTGTTAATTTGTAACTTTCACACGTTCTGAAGCACAGACTAGAAATGATGCTTATACCACTGCATTTGCTGCTGCTGCTGTTACTACTACTAATATATAATAATAATAAAAATATAATAATAATAATAACAATTTAAAATACCGATAATGCAATAATTGTAAAAATGAACCCTCTCCCTGACAAATGTCTGCATATGCCACTGGTCTGTATCACAATATTTTTGAGGGGAGGGGGTGTCCTCAAAATCTTCAATTCGACACTCCCCTAGGAAAATTTCTGGAGACGCCCATGACTGTTCTTGGCGTGACTAACTCCAGTGGACACAGTGCAACTCTTGCAGTTTCAATATTCTCAAGTAAACATACAGGCTGTCAACATTTTGACTCTTAATACAATTCATTATTTCTCGAGCTTTTGATACACATGCATCATAACTCTTCCATTACCCACCATATTGTATACACTGTCCCCCTACTGGCAGCATCATGAATTATGCTTCACATGTTATTGCAATTGCTGTCAAGGCATTATGTGATTAATAAAAATTTCACAAACAAATGGTGGATCATTTTGTGTGCCATCCTGTATGTGGATCACAGCAACAAAAGTCATGGGAACCTGAGTGTTGTGTGTGCTTACAGGTGGTATGGGCGTTGGTGTTTTTGATGGATGCCTTGTTTCGGAAGATATTGCATACGGTTGCACTGGAATGAAGACTGCTATGGAAGGATCTAGTTTAGGTGTAAGTAGAAAGAGTGGGAAGTCGGGCCATGTCCAAATGAACAGACCCTCTGCATGCAACCTCTTTACACATTTATGCTCAACAGTTCCCCTGGAGATCAGTTTTTGTGATTGTTCAATATTGTGTTCACACAATCATGCCAAATATTGGCTGAGATAGTGTCTGGATTTGAGGTAGTCCAGTCAATATTACACCTGACTGCCATGCAGGAGACTTGGGTTTGATACCCAGGGTGGGTCATCTCAGATAGATTTTCCTGACAACATTCCTGCATGGAGCAGCTCTGGGACTCACCCAGCTTCTATTGAAAAGGATCAAAGGAGTTAAAGGGTGGCTGGAGAGTGGTGTTGATCATATCACCTCTATTATGTCTGAGATAGAAAATGTGTTGGACCTTAAGCTTGAACAAGAAAATGTGTTTGACCTTAAGCTTGAACAAGATATGAATGTTCCTGTGGTGCTGTAGTTAATAAGGATCACAAGCACAAGGAGAGAATACAAATGACTGTGCAATTTAGTTCACAAGTTTGTCTTGGTTAAGTTGTACCTTCACTTGTCCCTTTTATATATATTTTGTGGAACATCTCATAATGTAGAATAAAAGCTGTGTAATATGAGATTGTTACTCAGAGGGAAAATTTATGCTCAAAATATCTCAAATCTTCCCATATAGTCTTGTAAGGTGTTCACACTGTTTTATCATTGGGCAAAGGTATGCCAGCTTCCTATCTGCAACCAAAGATGGTCATTTTCCTAATGCATCAACTTTTTGCTTGCGGACAAATATACAAAACAAAGTTTATATACAATGTTTGAAGTGGGCAGATGTATGTCAGTCTGGACATGGCCTGAAAGTCTTAAATAATGGTTTGAATCTGTTAGGTCATGAAGGCTTAAGGCAAATAGACTGGAGCACTTAGATATCCCTTCCAGCAGAAACCTTTCGAGCTGTGGGGTATTGATTTGCATGTTGTTGATTTTTCCGTTGGGTTATTTGAAATTCATTTTTTTTTTCCAAACTTATGCTGTCATTTAATTCAAGGAACAACTTTCAAGATTGTTTTATGTTGCAAATTCTGACCATATATGAGTGCATGGCAGTTGTTATTTTGCAAAAGAAGCACTTTTTTCTAAAGATTGTTTTATGTTGCAAATTCTGACCATATATGAGTGCATGGCAGTTGTTATTTTGCAAAAGAAGCACTTTTTTCTATTTTGTATAATCATTCATCCTCATTGTTATGATTAACCTCAATAGGTATAAAACCAGTGTTTAGTAACCAAATACAAAACATGCTATGTGGTCATTAATTTGTCATTGTATTAGTATCGACAAACTAGTATTATTTATTGTCACACTTAAAAACTTTAAGAAAGTGTTGTTCTTCAGAAAGAAGAATGAAAGATAGATTCCACTGAAGAAGTGGAGAACATGACCTACACAGTCAAAAAGCATTACATAATAGTTGTAAATCGTAAGTGAAGCAACATGGAGTTTATGCAACAAACCGAAAATGTATGTGGATGAATCCCACCATTCTGTGCCACTAGCGAAGTAACATATATTGGATACATTGGCTTACTGTTTCAGAAGTTTAGTTTGTCTGTGGAACGAAGAACCTTTGGTAGCAAGCAAGATAATGCATCAACCACTGAAGATTATTAAATTGATGCATGTTATTTTTTATTAAATACAGGGTGTCTCATAACTGACATGGGTGAAAGTACACGATAATAGAAGCAAAAAAGTCTCAGTAAACATTGGTCTGCAAACGAGCCGTTTTCAAGATAATCGCAGATATGTGATTACAAGCTGCCACTGACTTCATTGTTTTTAAATGTCGTCCTAGTTGGTAAAATACTAATAATATGTGCGAATGTGTGGTTACAAGCAGTCATTTGATTGCATTTTGTAAACACAGCTAGTGTTTACTCCTTGTGCGGTCCGAGGTTTGCACTTTGTTTACAAAACAGAACATTTCCGAGAGGTGGCGTTGTAATGAAACAGAGCATTTCCAAGAGGTACCCACTTGTACCCACACATTATTAGCATTTTACCAACTAGAACGATGTTTACGAACAATGAAGTCAGTGGTGGCTTGTAAATCATACATTCGCGATTAACTCGAAAACTGCTCATTTGCAGACCCATGTTTACCGAGACTTTTTTTGCTTCTATTATCATGTACTTTCACCTGTGTCACTTTGCGCTATTACTTTCAAGACACCATGTATAGTCATTTTTCCAAACAATTTTGGAGTTTAATGAAAATTCAGGTTACACTAGTAAACACGATAAAATTCAGATCAGTACCTTACGATGCCAGGACATCTTATATGCTGGTACCTGTACTGCCTAGACTTCATCATGATATATTTTCCAGGGAAAAAACTAATCCTGAGAAAACTAGATAATGATGCTTGTTTGATTTTTATCCTGTTGAGTCCCAGATCTTACGAACTTTAGTGAGCCAATCGATTTTCAATGGGGTCATTATAATCCACAAGTGTCCACAATACAATTATTTTTCATTTGAAATTAACATCTGTGATCTGCCAACAGTTTATGGTTCATTTTAAGTCTCAGGCCAATCAGTGAATTCAGTGATGCAAGCTTGTTATATTATGCATGCTACTGCCAGGAATTTACTCTAAAATTTGATAAGGAACTGGCATTACTCTTAGCCGTAATAATTGTCAATGTGATATCGTTTGGTGATGTATTTTTTTTTAGTGGGCTTCTACGCATAACTTTTTATTGTTAGTTTGTTCAAATACTATGTTAAATTTTTCTATTAGTGTTATTGTGTTCCAGTGTGCTATGCTTGTATAAGGATCGTTCAAATGAAACATAGAGAGAGGTCAGAAATAAACATTTTATGTATTGGACATCATGTACTATATCATAATGACAGCGCTGAGCCTAACATGATCACTCCCACTATTTAGGCAGCAGTCCCAACGCTAAACAAGTTTCTGTGTACCCTCTGCAAATAAAGGTGTTGGTTACTAGTGCAACATCGTGAACATCTCAACATACCAAAGATGTGATAGTCGCAGGGGGAGGGGTGGTCCATAATCTCCCAGCGCAAGTGGTGTGTATTGTCCACTTTGCATATGCCACATGTGGAGACATCCAACAGCAGAGGCCCATTTGCATCAAAGAACACCGCCAGTATGACCTTGACAACTGATGGGGACAAGTGTACCTCTTTGGTTCTGAAAGTGTGCACCCTAGCACCCTGAGGCATTGTGGCTGGCTTACAGGGGAGCCACGAAATGTTCCAATATTTTCATTGAAATGATACTTGTTAGTCTGCACATTGTTGTAGAACTGGACCATCGCATCAATCCAAATGTGCTCTACTTAGTAATTTTTAACATGTAAAATGTTTCTGAATTTGAAATGTGTTTATTTTTTAACTTAGGCAAGCAACCCAACCGCACTAACTGAGCATCGCAAGTGTTAGATAGGCCTACATTCTGACTTCGGCCATGAAACGAAAAAGTTCGGGAACCACTGGTCCCGGCAATGAAATATGTCTCCATTGGCAGCTCAAAATAGTGGCACCAGGTTTCATCCCTGTTCGTTATACAGGGTGAGATGTTGCAGGGATAGCCTTAAATCAAGGCTTTTCTGTTGTGTGTGAGGTGCCAGGGTACCCATTGGGCATGGGCACTCTCATTCCAGTACCCTAGTTCTTCGTGAAGGAAGGCATTGAAAACTCATATATGCTTATGCAGTGATTTTCCTGTACCAGCTCGTTCACAGCTTCAATTGTGGCCCAAATGATTACAGGCACCTGCCGAGCTTGTGCAAGATCCACCGTGCTTACACTTCTTTCTCGAAACGTGGCACACCACTTGAACACTGTGGACATTCCAGTGTTGTGTGTGACATTATACACACAATATGTAAGGATTAAAATATTCATAATGAACTGATTTCATGGAATTTTGAAGTACTTTGTGGTGTCTGCTAACAAATGAAGAAAAAAAATGAGTATGGTGGCATATGCTGAATGCATGAAAAACATTAACAAAAGTGCATTACGTGAGTGACGCTTTGAAAATGTAGAACATTTTGACTTCGTTTGTCTGTGAAGCATATAGGCTGCAGATGCTAGTAACTTTTATTGGTGAAGTGTACAAATTTTGTGTATTCACAAACATCTAAACCTCAATGCCATTAAAAACAATAATAATTTGCATATCAATTCATTTTATTATTTACGTAGAGTAGGGCCATTTTTCGTGGAATGCCCCAGTACTTCATTTCAAACGACACACCACTTGAGCACAGTACTACATACCAACACCCATCCTCATATCCTGTTCCCACCTTCTTTACACAGGAATTGGATCTCAGCCCATTGTGCCTGCATGGACGTAACCATTACACACCACCCTAGCGAGAACATCCTCTTCCACTCAGCAGATACTTCTCGCAGACTGACAATGTTCTCTGCTGGTACCACATGAACCAATATATGCAGACCTGCCACCATCCAGCCACCCTGTCAAATATTTGCAGTGTTGCCAACTCTGCATTTCATATTTCACTTGAAAGATCCTTAACATAAATTTAGGTGACTATACCTAAAAGCTGTACTGATGTACGTGAATCATTAAGTGCATGTTTTCTGATGCTTTATGGGGAAGTTTTGCTTTTTGGAGTGTGGATTAATATTTCTTGTTCAGAATCTACATCTGAAATAGAAGAATGAGAATTACATGTAATATTGTAGAAAATTTAGAATCAAGAAATAACATTTTTTTCTTGTTGATGTAGATAAATATTCCTTAATAAAAACTAACTACATTCTATTTGACTATATATCAACATATAAAAAAAACATTTGTAAGTTCACATTAAATTTTTAATTACTAGACTTTATGTAAATTTCAATTATTTACAAATAGAATGCTTTTCGAATGATGTGTAACCAAATTATGATGTTTACTTGTTACATTAACCTTTTTCCTTGTTTACATAGCAAACACCAGTAGTTTTAGCAGGAACGAAAGAGCAACAGAAGAAATATTTAGGGAGGCTAATAGAAGAACCTTTAGTTGCGGTAAGTGTTTAACATCAATATTTTCCATTACTAAAAGGGTTACTCATGAATCAACTTCTTGTTGACTGACAAAGGAAAAATATACATACAAAAATTTTCTTTCATACTTACATGACTACAGTTACCATATCTCTATAAAGGAAAAGTAGAGCATGCTGTCCCAAAATGTAGGATTTTTAGTCAAAATGTAGGACACAAATAGTTCCCAGTAAATAATACACATTACTTGAACATATTAGCAAATAATGTACAACTGCCACATTTTTAGTTTAAAAAATAATGGTTTCTCAAGATTTCTAAAATGCAAAAGTCCCAAAATTGTAATCAATACGAAACCATAGATTTCTTACTGCACATGTTTTCGGTCTTACTTCTCAGAGGAGCCAATTTTTCTCAAAATTTCAGGTTTAGTCAAAATATACTTACGAAACTCTGAGCACCTCAAACTCTGAAATTATACTGAACCAGTACCAACCTTTTTGCAGACTTTATAAGAAATTTATTTCCATCATCAGTTCATATTAATTAAAATAATAATATCTGTCAATGGTTCCACTATGACCTGGAATGGAAAATGAATATATTCAGCAATTAACATAACTTGAAATGTCCAGAAGTTTTATCTATGGGTTGTTTTTAGTTCAATAACTTTGTTCTGCATGCCCCCCTGCTTTACAATCAAAATATTGATTATGAATGGAAAATACCTTGTAGATTTTCTTCCATCGGTATAAAACTCAAAGCAAGAAATTCCACTTGGGTATACTTGTTTTTGCAATATCTGAATCAAAATAAATTTCACTATTCAGTTTGGAGTGTCATTCAAACTTGTAGCTTGCCTGATTTCTCTTTGTTCAGTGGATACACCCTTATTTCAAATGATGTGACACTCAAAATGTAGAACTTTTTTTTTTCTTCCTCCTCCTCCTCCTGGACGCTGGACATAAGGCTTTAGCATGTAGGACATGTCCAGAAAATAGAAGACGTCTGGTAACCGTATACATGACTTCATCAGTCAGGAGCCAAATTCAGACAATTGACATATTGTGGCATGAATTTTTGCATTTCTCAAAAAACAATACCTCTAGTTCTCAGTTGTTGAGACCCATCAGTGAGGTCCTCATTACTTTCAAAGTGCTTATAGGTCTTTTGTACTGTTACAGCGGGCACTCTCTATGCTGGCAAGGGAAGTGGGAGGCGGCGAATATGCAACAGACCAACCAGACAACAGCGGTGGCACCAAGAGTTACGTCGTCAAGGGGAGGAATTACTACGTGCCCCCCGTTCTACAGGCTGCTGCTTTTCTTATCGCGCTGGATTGGTTGCTTCCCCACTTCCCTTGCCAGCATATAGAGCACCCGCCGTAAGACTGGAAAAGAGGTATAGTAGGCAGCCAGATGTGCATTGTTGTTTTGAAGCACTAAGTAGCCAATCAGGCAAAGTCCAAGTTGTAGGGAAATTTTTGAAAATCAAAAATATGCATCTCTCTTTCATCAAGCATAATTGAATGCATGCTCATGCACATATTTACAACCAGTCATGAATTTTCTGTACCAATTCATCACAGCACTGTCGCTTGTAATGTTATCCCTGTACATGTGGCATTCTCCATGAATCTTGGAAACATTGTTTCTTCCTGCTTGCAGGACACAGCTGGCAGGAGCAGAAGCCAATAGTTGTCCAGACTGAAGTAGACACTAGCTGCTGCTAGCAAATGTTAGCATGTGCTAGCAGCTGCCTTTTCTACCTGGTTACCCTTCACAGGGTAGATGTGGCCCACAAGAGTAGGTTAGGCATTACAGTGGGAGTGTAATTGTCCATGGCAATTTTTATTAATTTTTCTCTTGCATTCTGTGTGTTTTTAAGGAATGGATATTTATGTATGCTGGCGCAGAAGTTCTGCAGCATGTTTGGCATTTTGTTTAAATTCTTGATGCTGTCATTGGATAAAATAAATTTCATGAACATGTGAGGGACAATTTGCTTGATAATACTTCTGCATCCCACTGTACTACCAGTGGTGCATGTGGCAGTGAAAGTGTCAGGGTTCAGTAAGACCAGGACCACAATTTCATGGCACTATTTGAAGATTTTGGCAGAACAGGATAATAAAATTATGTAATACTGTTCAAAGTATTCAGGTTGAAGTTGATTGCTTTATTATTTATTGTTGATTAATTGATTTATGTTCCAAGACTGATTTTGTAAGCCACCTTTCAGAAACACGTGATGACATTAAAGACATATCTTATTTTAGTAAATATTGCAATGCAGTTTGTATTTTTAGGCATACTGTGTGACTGAGCCTGGTTGTGGTTCAGATGTAGCTGGCTTGAAAACCAAGGCAGAGAAAAAAGGTGATGAATACATATTAAATGGACAGAAGATGTGGATAACCAATGGAGGGGTTGCAAATTGGTAAGTTTTCACACCCGTACCTAGCTGTGTAAGTGTATAATTTTTGACACTGCTGATCACACTCTCTTATTTCCTTTAATACTTCCTGGGCTAATTTTTTGTTATTAATTGCAGTTTTTGAAGGTTAAAAGTGCCCTTTTTTCACGTAGAGTTAGTAATGTGAATTAAGTGGCATGCTGACAGAGGTGGTGATAGAATCTATAAAATAGTGATGTGGAACGTACTACGAGGGGTGCAATAAGTATTTATAGTCTCGTATGTACTTCATTATTATTCTTAATTTTTATGTTGCTGTTTTAGCATTGCAAAATCACCCGTAAAATATATTATTCATGTTTTGGAGAAGCTTACATATTTATTTTTCTGTAAATTTTTTGAGAGCTGTATAAATGCACAAAACTATCAACAACAACACATCCAAGAGTAGATAATGTGAGTATAACATCCAAACCTCCAAGGTACAGATTATAATGCTGTGGAGCTGTTCTCTTTCCTGTTGAGATTCTCCAGTTTTTCTATAACCATGTTCACCAGCCAGGAAAAGGGGGCTATCCATCACTAAGCCCTTATTGGTCATAATAGCATTCCCCTTCAAATTTGAAAAATTCATTTTTGAGGCACATCTTTAATTCTTTTGTTATCCTCCATTAAGAGAGGCTCTATTCGATTTCTAGCCTAAAAAGGTTCAGTAATGTCCAGTGCTAACTTATGGAAATAGATGTAAACAGGACATTAACGTGAATAATAATTCTTGAAGCTTTCCTGGTAGCGAATATTGAAGAGGTTTTCTCGGCAATCAGCCCTGAAGATGAGAGTGATGTTACCTCTCGAAAGTTCGGAAGCCTATCCGAAAATCACCTGGCTGATTGCCCAAGAAAACCTCTTAATTAACGTAAATGTCGACAATTTCTTGATCATCTATCAAAAGGAAGAGGACATTTTGATCTTTCTGGATGCTTGGAACTCCATTCATCCAAGTACTAAGATTACCACCAAAGTTGTGAACAGTGGCACCCAACTGTTTTTATACCTTTATGTACAAAAACAAATAAAATGAAGGTAACAGTTGTCAACCACCCTGAACCAGTGCTCGAAGTGAGGGGTGATGGTATCCTTCCAGCTAGTGAGATTTTTGCTGAGCAACCCCCAGTTGTCTCATTGTCACTATGTTAAGCCATATGAATATCCCCCAAGCTAACCTCGAGGCTCAGCCAAGCATCCTCCCCAGCTAACATTTTCCACTTCAAGCGCTGCCCTGAACAATATGTAGTACCGTGGGATCCATGAGTATTACCGTGCAAATTGTCCATCACTATGTTCATGCACTTTATTTGATCCAATAAAAGCTTCAAGAATTAAAAGATAACTCTAAACATGCTGTTGACAACTTCTGTACTGGCATACATAATCTATCGCTTAAAAGCACATAGGATGTAAGAGAAAAATTAATGAAAATAGCCATGGGACAATTTACTGATCAATACTAGTGGATCCCACTGTACAACTTTGTACATAGAGTTCACATTTGCTCAGGAAAAGAGGACTTTGGGGAAGAAGTGGCTACAATGAAAATTACTAGGGTGAATCAAAAAGTAAGTTACACCCGACCCGTGTTCCTGTACTAAGAGAGATAAAATAATCGTCTGGAATGTTCACACACCAGAAGCAGCGTCATATTGAGGTGGCGTCCAACATTGAGGTGTGCTCCATCGTCGATTTTTGTGGGCACAAAGGCATAATCGGAGTGAAATCCATAGCCAAATTGTCGAGGTGTATGTTGAGAATGCGATGTCACGCTCAAGTTTCTGCTCCATATATAATTATTGGCACATATTATGTGTTATATTACGTTCTTGCATTTCATAGATACATTCCTGTTCCATATTAATCTTCGAACGCTTTGATATAGTCCACCACCCATTTGTCCTCTTCTGTTTACCTCCTCATCTATTCTTCCACTTCTCTCAATTATGCTTCCTAGATATGTGAAGCTCTCCACTACCATCGACTCTTCCATGTCCATATTTATTCTTGGTTCATTTCTGGCTCTGTTTCTTCTTGTTAACAGCACCTCTCTTTTCTGCACTGAATTTCATTCCTTCTCTTCTGATTTCATTTAGGAAGTATTGTCAGAAATTGGTGAACGTAGCCCTCATCAAAGAAATTCTCCCCTCTCCCCAAAAAAGGAAGAGAAAAATTAAATAGGTTGAAGAAACAAGGTTTCAAAGACTGCCTTCAAATGTGGTACCATAATATGACCAACTCTCAATAGGGAATGTATCAGTCACACTATGCAGTGAAGGATACAAAAATAACAATGAAAAAAGTTTTTTGTGAACATATTAACATCACATTCTTTTTCTCTGGACATTGGTCATGTCTTTGTGCAAAAACATTAAAGAAGAAACTAGAATAGTTAAAACTTGAAGTTTCTACAGCCCTTACTTTTTTTAACTCCATCTATCCTTGATGATGCAGCAAAAAGTTGGAAATTTTAGTTTGTTTTTAAATGTGCTGTTTCTTTTGTGTTCCTTCTATCTTATAGGTAAGACTAACAAGTTTTAGTATGGCATCGGGGTCTTAGAAGTTTTCAAAGTTCCACTGAAGTCTCACTTCAGTATATGTCTTGAATTTCCTTATGTGTTGATACCAGTGATGAGAACGGTGCAATTTAAAAGTAGTTTCTCTACTATTTATTATCATGATACCCATTATTCTATTATTTTGATAGCAGTGTTGCTGCAGTAACCTATTATTACTAGTGTTTGAGAATGATGTGTGCTTATATGAGTGGCAAATTAATTCAAATTTGATATCAGAGTATTGCAATTAGGGTGTTGTTCAAATTTGACATATTTTTATTTATGTTTCTATATCAACATATTTTTCTTGATCTATGTAATTTGGTTATCTAGATATCAGAATTGTTAATAATACCAATAAAATAAATTACATGGATATCTATAATCTGCGATATCTGGACGTTTATCATCTGGATTATCTGTATTGCCATTATCTTGTATTAGATGTGGTCTTTTTAAACCTTCTACACAAGTAAGCGTTATTGTGGAATTTTTTTGACACTTGCTGCATTTTACCTTAAAACTCTAAGAAGAAAATTTTGCTACAACTACAGGAATTTTGTAGCTTCACTACTGTTACAATGTTTAAAATATAGTGCCGCTACTTCTACAAATTTTGTAGCTAGCTACAGTAGCGTCGCTACAAGTAGCGCACTAGTTCCGACCACTGGTTGATACACTGATACATTTGATACAGTTAGGAAATCTTGTGATAAGTAAATGGCATTGGTAGTAAACTGAAATGTACTTATTGTTTTACACTAGGTACTTTGTTCTTGCAAGAACAAACCCAGATCCAAAGGCACCAGCAAGCAAAGCTTTCACAGGATTCATCGTTGAAAGGGATTCGCCAGGTGTTACACCAGGAAGGAAGGTAGGACACACAAATTGTCTAACCACAATAAAAGATGCATTTAAATAAAGGCTTGGTGTTATCGGCAACATTATGCTTGTTTCAGGTACTGCTAAGCTTTTGGCCTGTGCCAACACAGAAATGTGTTTGACAATTTCTGTTTTTTTTCTTTAAGTAAACCTGCTTCCATCTGCATACATTCGAGGGTGTGGGCTTAGTGTCCTGGTACCTTAAAATAACCAGGATGTCAGTTTCCTGAATTTAAACTTTTTTATTGATTTATGTTGGGTTTTTTTTATTCTCCTTCTTTTTGTCTTTATTTTCAATTTTCATACATAAAATACAAATACAATTAGAAAATAAAATAGATGGAGATTCTATACATACATTTAATAATTTTGAGTTTATATTGTTGTATGAGCCATAGTAGCTCAGTCGTTAGGGCATCTGACTACCATGCGAGAGACCTGGGTTCGATCCTCTGTGGGGAAGAACTGGAATTTTTTCCACCTGTTCAAGCACTCCGGCACCCACCCAGCATCCTATACCTGGAAGAAACTCGGGGGGGGGGGGGTAAAGACAGCCAGGTGTGTGGTGCTGATCACATCACCCCCTATACACCTTCATGGCATGGTGCAAAGCACAGGGGAGCACTTTACTTTTTTTATTGTTTTATTTGCTCTTTCTGGTGAATGGATTAATTAAACTTTTTAGCAGTATCGATTAATTTGAGTTAGTTTATAGTTTTAGTCATCTAGTTGTTAGTATGAAATATTATGTATAGGAGGGACAACCATTCTGGTATCCAGAATGATTATAGGTTTGAGGGATGGGGGGGGGATGGTTTATATTGAGGTGACATGTGTATCGCGTTGCGTGTTCCTCTGGTTTTGAGAAACTGCTCTGATATTCCAAATTCGGAAAAATTACATCTGTTTGGAATTATTTCTAGATAATAATAACCCGTTGCTAAACAGCACCTACTGACTGCCAACCTCACTCCTACCAGAGGTTTGAGATCATCGAACCAGTTACAGGCTGACACATGGTCAGCACAACACACCATCAGTTGTTGTACATTTTCTGACAGGGTTACGCTACTCATTTGTAGCTACCCAATTTCCTCTGAAAAGTGGGTGGCCACCAATCCCATACACAGGCTGATATCTAAGGAAAATCTATTATGCTTCTCACAGGAGACTTCAACATTTTTTTTCTACCATTCAAGGAAATATTCATGTTATTTTCTTTGCTTTTACTGTTGTCTGGACACATGTGATAGAAAACCACACTAAGATACACTCAAGTGTTAAAGAATAAGTTCTACAGGGTTTGCGAAAAGTCCCTTTACATGCTAATAGCATAGTACAGTTAGAAATGTAGATAAACATTGTTATGAATACAAAACAGGACATTTTTTTTAAATTTCAACATTTATTTTGAATAAACAATGTCTGGTTAACATTAACATTTATTGTGAATAACATATTAACATTGTTACAAAGGTTCAAGGTTCATTGATCAACAACGTCAGTGGGCACTCCTCCATGTTCGATGCAAAGGTTGATGCGTCGCCATGTTCTTGTGTGCATCCGCTGCAGCATATCAGGGGTGATCCTTTCAAATGCCATGCGAACTCCATCTTTCAGTTGATCCTCGTTCACATGTCGCCGTTTACGAATGTCTTCTTTTATTATGCCCCATAGTTCATTGTCCGGTGTGGTGAGGTCTGGGCTTCTTAAAGGTCATGGCAACGGTGCTGGAAGGTCTCGTGATCCATGTCCAATCCAGCGGTTTGCGGACACTCACAGCAAAATGTGGTGGAGCACCATCTTGTTGATGTGTAACGATGTGAGCTATTCCCCTTGCCGTTATTTCTGGAAGCAACCACATGTTAATCATATGAAGATGGCTGTTTTGGTTCACAGGACTATCAAAGAAATATAGTCCAAGTAGATGGTCTGCCGTTATCCCTGCCCAAATCATAACATGCGGCGGATTGCACTCAATTTCCTCATAAAAGTGCGGATTGTCTTTTGCCCAAAAAAAGAAGTTACGATTTCGTGAGCTACGATAAATCGCACACTCGTCAGAGAACATAACCTTTTTTTGATCATTTGCATGCGGGAAGCATGCAAGCAGCATTTCACATGCATGCACACGTTGCTCCAAGTCACGATCACTCAACTCATTCACTAAGGATGGCCGAAAACATGAAACGTTCAAGTCTTTTAGCATGTAGTCTCGCATAGTCGATTGCGGGATGCCTAATTCTGCAGACCGCTTACGGGTTGACTTCATCGGCGATCGTTATTGATTCCGCCGCAGCAGCACAAGTTTCTGTGCGAGTCGTAGGCCTTCTGCTACATGGTGCATCAAGAACACTTCACGTCGCAAAGGTTTTCTTCTCCCATGCGAATAACGTTGGTCGTAATAGCTGGGTGGCGGTGGTTTTCCAAACTGCACAGCGAAGTCCCTCAAATTGTCTGTCATTGTCTTCTTTTTGTTCTGACATTCGTGAACCCACACAGAAGCCACCAAACGCTCCTCAACTGTGAAAGCACTTATATCCGCCATGAGCGCAGTTGCATCACTCACAGAGTGGCCATTTCTCTCGAGTTAATTCTGCTGGACTGTAACTGTACTATGCTATTAACATGTAAAGGGACTTTCCGCCCACCCTGTAAATAAAATACTAATTGTTCAGAATTTTCAATATCATAGCACTTCTTTGAAACTGACCAACACTGGCCAAAGGTCTGGCATGGTCTTTCATTTCTTTAGTGAGCGATACATCCTAGAAGGTATGCTGGAAGACAATGAAATTGATCACTCCCAAAGGAGTGTGTGGAAGTGAATAAGTTAGTGAGAGTAAATTATCCTCCTCACACTTGCTAACCACGAGCAAAACAACCTGCGCAGACCCGCAACTCCTGTGCACCGTACCCTCGTGCGTAGGGGAGGGGGAGAGTGGACCATGCTTCCTTATGGCCCGAGATGGAGGGAAGAAGATAAAACTGCGCGGGGACTTTTCGTCCCAACGTTTTTTTCTCCTTGTGGTCGATCTGTAATTTATATTGGATAAAATTGTTTGTATTTTTACGTAGCGTTATTATAGTTTGAATTGTAGTGTCCACTTCATTGAACAGAACATAATGGGTGCGTTCCAAAGGTCTTAACTAAATGAACAACTCGAACGAACGTAACTGGCCTCGTGAACCTGGTGAAACGAGTTATTTTAAAGATGTATGGGATGCTCTAGACGAAAGCGCAGGTGCAGAGTTTTATTTATAGAAATTTTCCGAATGGCATCCAGCGGAAAACATGTTCTTCTGGCAGAAATAAACTCTGCTGCGAACACTGTTACTCATTTTAATCTCATTGTAAGAAGAATTAAGGCACACTCATCTTGCTCATGTTGCTTCGTATCGCTCTCTGTTAAAATTATAATACATTTTCTGAACTAGTGCAGTTTAAAGCCATCATGCACGTGCGTTGTATACGAGCAGCAGACGATTCTCACTGAACAAACCAGTATCCTGGCCCGTGCTTTGGTGAATCTGGTTCTTTCACGAGATGCACGGAATGCGATATTTGGGACAGCATAATGTACGTCACGAAACGCATGGAAGCACTTATGGGACGGCCAGTTACCATAACTCGTTTAACGTGTTAAACTCGTTTGATTTTCGGAACGGTCCCTTAATATACTAGTGGGTGTGGAAATAAAACTAGTAGCAGTATACATTGTACATGTATTACAACTGAATTTGAGTAACATTATAATTATAACTATGCTTGAAATAACACAGGAATGCATGTGCATACAGTAGCCCTTACGTCTAAATTATTTGTAGATATTGGTGCATAAGCTGTAAAGCTACATAAAATTACATTTACCACTTTATCTATACAGGAAATCAACATGGGCCAGCGCTGTTCTGACACTCGTGGAGTTACCTTCGAGGATGTCAGAGTTCCAAAGGAGAATGTTTTGTTGGGAGAAGGATCAGGCTTCAAAATTGCGATGGGAGCATTTGATAAGACGCGTCCTCCTGTAAGTATTATTATTAACAATACTTCTGACTGTTAGTACATTTTAATGCAAGTTCTTACTTTTAAGATAAAAATGCCAGTAGCTATTTTCCTCATGACCTGTGAAAAGGTATGTTTGAGAACATGTGTACTATGTTGTATTTAGTTTATGTATAGTATTTTTTCTTTCTTTTCACTAGTAAAAGTGCACCACCGCATGCGCGCCGACTACGTGGGTGCTCCGGGGCTCGAGCACCCACATAAATAATCTTGTGGGTGCGCCGCACCCACAAGATTTTTAGTTTGATAAAAACAAAATAAAATAAATATTTCTCACTTGCCATTATCAAAAAATAATAAGCAATTAAAACATTGAGATGGGACAGACTTTGATAAAGACAATCTAACATTGGACACGGACATGTTTCTAGATGTGTGCAGAATGAACAAAGAAAAAGTGGCCAACTTGTCAGACATTACAAATATTTCAAGTAGAGAAAACAGTGGTCCCATGCCTGAAATGATCACAGAATTTGTGAAGTTTTTACGGGTGATTTTAACTATACCTGTTACTTCTTGTACCTCTGAGCGGTCATTTTCAGCACTTAGACGATTGAAAACGATTTTGCGGTCAACAATGACCCAAATAATATTGAATGATTTGGCAATTTTGCATTTTCATAAAGAAATGACTAAAAATATTGACACTACCAAAATTGCAAACAAATTCAGAAGTGTAAATGACGTAAGAAGGAATGTGTTTTATATTGAAAGTTAACTGTCATGATTATTATTATTTGGTACATAAAGTTAGTCATTTTGTAGTTTCTGTTCACAACAAAATCCTTGAATAATTCATTCTGCAATACAATTAAAATTGTTTGCATTTATGCAGATTTTTTCATTTTAATTTGTATGAATGTGGTATTTTCTTTTAGTAACGTGTTGATAATATCATTGCCTCTTGCAATCATTGTGCATGTAAGTTGTTTAAAGTATACAATACTTGATAATTACAGATCTATCCCCCATTGATATGCACCCACAGAAATTTTGGAAAGTCGGCGCCCTTGCACCACCGTACCTAGACATAGCAATTGATGTTCTCTGATCTGTTCATTTCAGCTTAGAAACTGCCAGTAAGAAAACATGCATGTGTTCTTCATTATTTTTATTATGCAAATCAGTAACAGGATAAAATAAGGGGGTGATGAAGTACAAAATGTTTTATTATTATTATTATTATTATTGTTGTTGTTTTGTTATTACTTGATTATTATTGTTTGTGAGAAAGAAAGTTGAAAATGAAATAGCTTTAATATTTCCTTGATTATAAGTTATCATTATCATCATCATCATCATCATCATCTTATTGCTTGAAGTTGGATTACATTGAAAGCCATAATTTACATTTACATAGATTACATCTCTACATAGAATCAACAATTTAAATGTATCATATGAAACTTTTTCATTTTTTTAATGCAGTTGGGCCCTGGGCTATGTTTTCTGCAGTGTGCAGAAAACGAAATGTACCAAAGTTATCAGACTTATAAACGAAAGACTTACAAAATTAATATGATTTTTTTTGTAGCTGATTTATATATTTTGCATTAATATTGTAATGCAGGTGACTAAAAAAATATTTTTTTTAATTTACCTTGCTTAGTACAAATCCTGCAGGTACCCATATTGTTGGGCTATTTTGATCATTGATGTGCTCTTGTACAGCGCATTCGGTTTAACCCATCCGCTTACCTAGTCGTCGAATCGACTGCCTGACTGGACGTTCACTTCCCGTACCTAGTCGTCGAATCGGCGGGTTCCCGATTTTCATCACATAGTTCCTTTTTCATTCAATAGATGGCAGAGGTTGTATGATCTTTCAAATCTATGATGTGTATGTTTGTGCTGCTAAGTTTTTCATACCATTTCAAGTGTGTTTTGTTCAGTAATTTCACGTCTTGCAAACATGTTGCATAAGAATGTTGTAGAAGATTCTGTGATTGAAAAGTTGCTTTTCGATAGCGATGAAGAGGAAAATTTAGATTTTGGAAGTGGAGATGAACACGGGGGTTCATTTTGTGTTAGTGAAATTGAAGAATGTAGTGAAAGTGAGCAAGAGGTGGCTGTGGCAGGAATAATATAAAAGGTTGAGGAATGGAAATGGAATGCAAAGATGTGTGTGATCAAATTTATTAGGTGAGTTTCTAATTATCTTTCAAGTAAACTGCATATGTGCATACTTATTACTATACTTCCACTTTAATATATAAAATTTTCACATAAATTGCTTGGATAGTTTAAACAATATTTGACGTCTTGCTGTGCAACCTCCACGGGAGATAGCCAAATTTAAATGGTATTTCATGGCAAAAAAATTGGCATTTAAATGGTATGCGGATGGGTTAACCTGAGCTCTGGCATGCTCAAAGCAGGAAATGTTTGTTGTCTGCAGGAGCAGTGTTGCAATTCGCCAAAGTTAAAATTTTACTAAACATGAAACTGGCAAAGGCTATATGCTGTTGTCTCATTAAAAAAAAAATACTTACAAATCTAAAGTAGGATGATTGTGAAATTCGTCAATTGTTCTACGATTGATTGATAGACTTGCTTTATTTTACTTCACTTTTTGTGCACTTTTGGCTAATTTGCGAAGATGGGGATGAGTGATGATATGATGAAATTGATGAATAGACACTCACAAACATCCATGCCCAGGCCAGGATTCGAACCCGGGACAATTATTCTACGAATAACATATTTGTCAAATTGGTCTACACCACTTTAAATTTATTTCTTCTGCGTAGTTTGTTAGGCGTTACTAATCCCTTCGCAGTTACTTTGTTGCGATCATTTTTGTTTCAACATTACTGACACACCAGTAGATGCGGAAACATGCTTTTGTACGTGTTTAACATTCAACACATGACCCCTTTCAGCTTCTTTCTTCATAAACTTATGCACTTTGAGATATTTTCTCTACTCTGACTGCTCTTTCCAATATTCTTTCCAGTTTTCACCTCAGCTTCCGTTGAATAAAAACACCCGAAGCAAGACAATTCTCGCTGTAACACATTCTGCCCCTCCCCTTCTCCCCAGAGAGGAAGAGTAGGAGAGGGAGAATGCCTCTTTCGCCGAGGGGGCTTAATGAATGGGGGGTTTCACGGACAAAGAATCTTCAGTCATTCTTTTATTTCACTATCACCTTTCCAAACTGTCCATTTAAAAAAAAAAACTAAATGCAGACACCACTAAGTACTGAACATGCACTGTACTTGCCAGCATATAAGATGCACTTTTTTTCATTAAAAAATAGGCCTGAATACACCAATATTGTGTTTTTGGTTGCATTCATTTCTGGAAGTTTTCTAGGCAATTTCCTTGCACCGTGTGATGAAGAAAATTAAAATCTTAGATTAGGTAAGTTATTTGCTGAGAGTAGACCTACATATTACTTTGTATATGAAATACTGCAAATTAATTATAAATTCATTTTTGCTCAAAATTGTGTTTGAAAAAGGGGTTGAGTCTTATACCCCGGTGCATCTTATACACTGGCAAATATGGTATTTTATATTTTGATAATGCAAATATGTTTGGGTTAGTAATGAAAATAATTTTAAATTTTAGGCAATCTTTTAAAAATTATCGGTAAGTTAATGGGCTAAATGTAATATTGCAAAAACTGAAGTCTGGTTAATGAATATGAATATTCACCAGACTGTTTTTCTTGTATGTACGCATTGCTTGCATTATAGAATTATTTTCCTGTAGTTTACGGTTATTACAAGCATAAGAAAACAGTTTTTCTTTGTGACGTTTCAGGAGAACACACGCTCCTTTCATCAGACATTTATTTTCATTTTGATTAAAGATACAGTTATAACAATGGTTAGTAATTTTTTAAACAAAAATAATCTGTTATATAATGGATGTTGTCAATGTTACATTGTTGTAATATAGCAACTTAACTGTGAAAAAAGCAGTCTGTTTTATTTTTATTTCAGATTTTTAGATTTTTTTTTTTTTTTTTTTTTTTTTTTTTTTTTTTTTTCTTTCTGTGTTGTGTTCTCCTGAAACGTCACAAAGAAAAACTGTTTTCTTATGCTTGTAATAACCGTAAACTACAGGAAAATAATTCACCAGACTGTGTGACAAAATCATAGGTTTTTTGTTTCTCTCTTTGTAGGTGGCAGCAGGAGCAACAGGTCTTGCACAAAGAGCAATGGATGAAGCTGCAAAATACTCCATCGAGAGAAAGACTTTTGGTACTCATATTGCCAATCACCAGGTGAGTCAAACAGAATTTGTAAGCACTATGATTTCCGTTAGAGAAAAAAAGTTTGAAAAAAATCCGTGTGTTTAATTTTCTGTTCTGTTTCTTTGGAACAGCTTTTTCTAATGGCTGACAAGTATTAAATGTGCTAATATGGCATTCTGATTTAGCATGAATATATTTTGATCCTTCTAATATTCTATTTTTTTATTCTATGTTTGAATGCATACGTGTAAATAGTTGGATGTACATAAAAAAAAAGTTTGTCAATTGTAAATAATACAGTAGGAAAATTATACTGGAAACAAGTACTTATTTTACCAGCGAAACTATTTATCAATGGTTCTATTAACCATCTACGGACACCGCATGTATTGAGCTATGAAGGAGTGGTTGATATATCAACCACCAGTGTGAGGCAGCGATTAATGCATTATTTCTCCAAAATTACATGTCAGCCTCTGTGTTAGCACAGTGCACTACACTATGCCAGGGGTCCCAGGTTAGAATCCCGGTCTGAGCATGGGTGTTTGTGTGTGTCGCTTGAAGAATTTCATCACTCATCCTCATCCTCATCTTCGCTGTAAGCTAAAAGTGGCAGAGAAGCAAAGTAAGAATTAACCATATCAATTAATCAACCCAAAACTACACACTACATTTCAGTTCTGTCTTTTTTTGTTTATTTGTATACTTATGAGAGTATGACATACTCAAATCGCAAAACACAACCGTTTTTTTTTCTATTTTTAATAAAAGCTTTTCGAAAAAAAATTGTAGAGAAAAATGTGTAATATTACTGAAGAAGTGGTATAAGATTTATTTTTCTACTTTTCAACTGCACACACTTGATTATTCAAGAGTTGCCAAAGGAAGCTTGCTTGATTTTAGATACATGTACATTGTACATACTACGAGACAGGACTGTTTTATTTTCACAGTTCGGAAATTAGGGGTCCAACGGGAGCGGGAGATTATCTGCATTTTTGCAGTTCTTTTTACAAAGTGTGGAGTCAGAAATTCTATGGTATCAAAGAGTGGTATTTCATTGTTAGTTTCTGCAAACTTTGTTCATCCAACTTTCATAGGGCTGACGATGGAACTGGTTTTCCAGAAATCTATTTCATTAGATGACTGCCCTGATTTCCTTTATATATTCTCAGTAAGTTAGTAACGATTTTCAATGTGACTTTGTATGCTTGTGAGAAGGTAACAGTACTACATATCAGTTTTTTTTCATTCTTGTAGTTCATTGAGGTAGTCATACTGACCTGCGCAAGAAGATATTTGTGTAAAATTTGAATTTTCTTTTTCTACTTCTTTTTTTTTTTTTTGGTGGGGTGGGGAGTGAATGAATTTCACCTCCCTGTAACAGCCTGTCATTGGAAGAAAAATTAAAGCGGTATCGCCTTTCCACAGCAAATACAGTAGTTCTCATGTTATGATTTTTTTTGTACCTGACTGCACATTTGAAAACTTCGCCTACACATCTCCTGTATGTAGAGGCTTACAAGTAGGAGAGGCTACCGTCCGCTGAAGATTAATTTGGCCACTTGCGATCTTGCAACCAATGCATAAGTGGATGGTGGCAGCGGCCACCAAAAGGGATAATAGTTTCAAGGGTATTGTTTCCAGTACATTAACATCTCCCAAGATTTTTGTTGCTTCTAATAATATGTATTTGATTTGTGAAGGGACTTTCATTCTTGACTTGGTGGGAACAGTCCAGGATTTCAATAACACAGGGTGTTTGGAAAATATAACTAAGATTCCTTTTCTTCTTGTAGGCCGTGGCATTCATGCTGGCAGAGATGGCAATCGGTGTCGAGGTTTCTCGACTAGCGTGGATGCGCTCAGCATGGGAGACCGATAATGGTAGGAGAAACACGTACTTCGCATCAATTGCCAAGGCTCTGGCTGGGGATGTTGCTAACAAGTGCGCTAGTGATGCTGTGCAGGTAAGGTGTTGTAAATATTTTCTTTCTGTTTCTCTTGTGACGATAAGGAAGGGAATCAAGTAATTATTAATCTTTTGTAAATGACATGAATTAGTAACTTTTCAGTTGTTTTTTTAATCTGACTTCTGTATGGGAGACCCAGGGTGGATTATCTCAGGTGGCAACTTTTCCAATAATGTCTGTACTTGGAACAGCTCTGGGTCTCACCCAGCCTCTAAGAAGGGGACCTGGGGGCAACTCTGGCTGGTAAAGTCAGCCAGAGTGGGGTGCTGATCACATTACCACCAGTATAGCAGAGATCGAAATGGTGTTTGACCATACCAGCACATTCCTGGTGTGCTTTCACGTCACAACCTGTGTTCATGAATATATGGCTTTATTCTAACCCAGAAAATAAAAAAATCTGTCAACCCTTCTTTGTCACATTGTGAAATGTAATACATGTATTCAAGCAGTGTCAAAAGGCTTCATCCTACACTCAAGTAGGATAAATTGTGTGAATGTCAACTGTATCGTGAAGTTCGCAGCTTGTGTCAGGCACCCGTAGTTAGAAATACAAAAGTGATTTTCTTGTCACCTTTCAGCTGGTTTCTCCTTGCGTAAAACTTATCGGGTGCAATGTAAAAAGAACAACAAGAGGGGTAGGCTGCAGCATAGGCACAGGATAGCCACTAGCAGGAGAACAGAGAACCAAATTCTCCTCACTGGAGAGCCAGTGAAATTTAAAAGGAAGCACATAAACATTCTAAGTGAAGAGTTCCCTCAGATTTTTAGAACATTTTTCAATACATACAATTTAGATACTCAGAGCCACATATTTGTGGTGAGTAAAAAGATCAAGACTTTGGTACATTTTGGGGTCAAAAGCCGTTTATAAAATATCATGACTGTTAAAATGGTGATTACAACCCTAAATTTGATTTTAGAAACTACACTTGTTACACAAAATAAACATTTTCCCCTCTAATAGTACATTTATATAGTTATCAGAGTATTAAGTTTATTCCTGTGTAAAGGAGTCCATTTTTGCTTCTCAAATATTCACAGCAGAATTAATCAATTTTCCGTGATTTTCATAAATCACAGGATAATTCAGATTTCAGAGTGTGTTGCATCGGTAAATAAACTTTAAATTTCATGGGTTTATTTCGCATTTTGTAGTTCATTTTGCATATTTTGTGATAAAACATGGTAGAAAAATGCACCTCGCATATTTCAGAAACATGTAAAATGAACATTATAGTGTGTTATTTCAATATATTCATGCCTCTATATATGTTGAAAGACAAGTATAATTATTGACTTCTTTTCAGATATTCGGAGGCAATGGTTTTAACAGTGAGTATCCAGTTGAGAAACTGATGAGAGATGCCAAGATTTATCAGATATACGAGGGCACAGCCCAGATACAGAGGCTCATTGTATCGAGAGAAATCATTGAACGAGCCAAGCAGTCTGCATGAACACATTTCTTGCGATTGGAGCATGCAAATGACATTTTGCATATGTAGTATGCAAAAAAAAAAAAGAAATGTGAAATCACGTGTGATTACAAAATGTCACTTTGCTCCACCGTGGAAAGTATGGAATAATTATGAGTTCATTATTTCTGAAAGGTGTTGGCACTGATTTGCAAAATTGAATAAAAGAAGGGGGGATGGGGTGTACAGTAATTTAGTTACACCACTTGTACATTACAAGAAATTGCTTTTGTAGGAATTTTTATGTTTCTTTTTTTCTTTCTCTCAGAACAATAGTGTTCAGTGCATAAGCTGGATATTGTGAAATTAGATGTGCATGCATCATTAATACTGTATATAATTTTTCCCTTGTATTATGTAGACACTCAGTTCTTACAATGCAATGTTTCTTCAATTGTACTGGAAATTTTTACAATTTTGTGCCTGAAAGCTATCTCTATTGTTTATTGGTATGTTGATAGTAAAAGAATAATAAAGTTTATATCTTTCTAAGGTTTTAAACGAAGATTGTTGACTATTTTTATCCTTCTCAACATAAATATACATCTGTGTTTGGGGAATAAAAGATGCGGTTGATAATAATAAGACGTAAGCAAGTTACTAATATTTATCCGCGAAGCAACAAGTTCCTAAGTGGATGGTGGCAGAGGCCACCAAAATTAATAGAACCTCTATAAGTAAGTTTTCGCGGAGAAATATTAGTAACTTTGTTACGTCTTATTATAAATATACATGTTAATTTAAAAGGAGTGAGTAAAGCCTTCATCTTGTTAAGGAATTGTTATTAGAATTTACAAGGCATTTTGTTTTAATATAAGTTTAGTTTGATCAGTCTAGTTCTTACAGTTATTGGAAAGATGATAATGATGTTGTTAGTGAATTTTATTGCAGATAGTTACTGTTAGTGAAAACTATTGCAGAATATCTACCATGCTGTTTATCGATAAGTAAATAACCACTGAATGCATTTGAAAAGATAATAGACTACTTAGAAGTATACTGGGAGTACTTATAAAATTAAAGTTAGTACTTTTTCACCTGCCTTGTCACTCACTGTAAAGATTATTACTCGGCCCATATGCCACCTGTTGTCGATCAAATGGTGCAACAACCACTAGTGCACGTGCTGAAAATATGGGAAAGCAGCTTCCAGAATTTCCACATCAGAAGCCTGTATGTTTCTCGAAGAATTTTCTTTCATTTTGTCATACCGGGTACAGGGTATTCTTTGCAGAGGTAAAGAAAAGGTAAATATTGTCATTGCCCAACATACAGTGGTTCAGTGTGTTTAGGTTCAGCATGCCACACTGAGTAAGCAGCTTAATTTTTAATGTATTTGACAGAACACCCATTGACCTGATATCGTAGTGCAATCGTATTGAAAAAATAACAAAAATGAGAGTTTAGTTAACAATAACGGTAAGCAGTATCTTGGGTTCTTCACAAGACAGTGAATACGTGTTAGTGTCATGAGTAGACATTAAATGCTAAATCAGCAAACACCAACCAACTCCCAGGTGACAAGAGGTTGTCGGGGCAGTCTGAAGTTATCAGGCCCACTCTATGGTACACACACTAAGGCTACTCGCTTCCGACTCTCTTGGCCAGAAACTTCCGACTGTCCCTGCAACCTCTCATCACCGGGGAGTTGGCTGGTGTTTGCTGATTTAGCATTAATATCGGCTCGTGACATTAGCATGTCATTCAGTCATGACATTTGCTCATTTCATACTTAGTTTACTTAGTTTTCTAAGTGTAGGGAATTCAAAGAGAGTGATAATTCAACTAGAAAACACCTTTAAATAAAAATAATGATGAAAGCTTGCTCACAACACAGAATTTTAAAATACAGGTAGTCCATAAAAGTCCTGCAGGAAACTAAAACTCTCTAACTAAAAACTATTAATTTTATTAACAAAAAAATGTCTGTACTTACAGCAAGGTTCAAAGTTTTTTTCTGCTTGTTAAGGTTCATCCAAACCTCCAATTGTGCACCATTCACATCCAAACACTGTTGCAATCTTTTTGCGAAACTGAGAATTGCACACTGACGGTGCTCGTCTAGGAATCGCATCACTTATTTTGTCCTTCAGGTCGTCCAAATTAGCTGGTTTCTGTGAATATACCTCAGGCTTTACATGTCCCCACAGCCAGTAATCGCAAGGTGTCAAGTCTGGTGATGTTGCAGGCCAAGCTGTGGGTCCTCTTCGGTCAATCCATCTCTCCTGAAATGGTTCGTTAAGAAACTGCCGAACTTCAAGGGCATAATGCGGTGGTGCCCCATCTTGTTGCACGTTGACCTCATTGATGATGCCTAACCTATTAAGTTCTGGCACAAGGAATGTCTGTAGCATGTTCAGATAGTTGTTGCCATTTACCATGTCTTCCTCGAAGAAAAATGGACCAATGATGTGGTCCATTGAAACCACACATTGACTTTGGGACTACCCTGCATTTGCACCTCAAACTCATGTGGATTTTTAACCCCTCAAATTCGGCAGTTGTGCCTGTTCACTTTTCCCAACACATGAAACATGGCATCATCTGAGAACAGAATCTGAGACAGAAGGTCACCGTCACCTTGTAAATGGTTAAGCATTGATTCACAAAATTCCATTCTCATATCACAGTCTTCGTTTATCAGCTCGTGTACAAATTTTAACTTTTAGTGCCCGGCCTTCACCTTCTTGCGTATGATCTTGTGTAACGTTGACTTCGGTATTCCCAGTTCCAAGGGTATTCATTTAAGCGATTTCATTGGACTCTGGCCCACTGTGTCCTGCGCTGTCTGAATCACATCGTCACTCGTTCCTGGCCTTCCACTGCGTGGCAAATCTGACACACTTCCCGTTGCCTTGAACTTTTCATACCATCTCTTGATACTTGTGTCTGCTGGGGGGTGGTTTCCCATACGTTGTTTGGAACTTTCTCCTCACTGAAACGTAAGATTTTAACTCCGCAAACCACAGCACACACTGTGCCTTTTCCTGGATGGACACCATCTTAAGTCACGTGATTACCAGTGCAAGCGTCATTGAGCAGTGTGGCTAGAACAAAATTTTAAACTTCCCTTCTTCTCACCCAAAAATTTTGTATTCTTAAACGTAACAGTTAAAAAGTTAGTTTTAGTTTCCTGCATGACTTTATAGACTCCCTGTACATGTAAAATGTCACCAAAATGGTCAAATCTGATATTTTCATATGCCACCTGAGAAAAAAATTATTTTTTTGAGTAGACTGATTTTGTTTTGCAGTTTGTTTGTTTTTTTTGTTTTCTTTTTAGGAAGACTAAGTAGATATGAACAATAATATTATGTCCTCCCTATCCAAGCATATAAACTAGTTTTGATTACACACATATTTTTTGTATCGGTATTGATTTCAAGGTGTCACTTAGTGCAGAATATGTAAAAATAGATTGTTCAACAATTTTGAATGTTAATTGGAATGAACATTTTCAATCCAGGAGTAGTACTTGCAAAACTTGACTGAGTTTTGTACACTGTAGGTTTTCTACGTAAGTATGTACACATCCGTTTCCAATAAAGTTGCATTGCTATTACTTGTACCATGCTTCCAAAATACTGTTTTGTGATTGGTTAGCAAGATATGAGTAGACTGATTCGAAATGGGTGGTAATATTGAGAGAAACATCTAGATCACGGTTCATGCAAAGGAATTTATAGAATTTTTGGTATTTGTCAAATGAGTGTTCATTTTCTTGAGTTTTGATTTATTCATAAATAATATTCATTATTTGGTGCAACTTTTTTATTCTACACATTTCTATGGTGCAACTTTTTTATTCTACGCATTTCTATGGTGCAACTTTTTTATTCTACAGATTTCTAGAAAAAGATGCACATTTGTAGCATCAAGATCATAAGGCAAAAAGATAGTTGCACATTTAAAAATGTACAAATCAGAATTCATTGAAAGGAATTTGGAGCCTCACCAATTGCACGGTGGTAACATCGTCTTGTAATCAAGGGTTCCCAGTGAGAACATTGCATAGTGATTCGAATCTCACTTTAAACTGTAGGTCTAGTCCCGTTAGCCGATCTGTACATAAAGTGGACTTAAAACGACAATTCAATGAATTTGCTGGTGGATTTCTTATGTATCAACGTAATTATTTAATTGAATAATAAATAAACACTTATTAAAACTAAAATCTGATGCAAGAGTCCTTTGAGGGCCAATGTCTGCCAAGTGGTGTTTCATTGGGTGACACGTCTGTGAATCAAACTTCATTACTACTGTTATCTCTCTTTCTGGAAGTAAGACTGCTAGTTCTTTTCTACTCCCCAATTGTCACCAAAGTAGTGCTGATAATTTTTTTATTTTTTTTTTTTTTATTTTCACAAAACCAGAAAATGTTTCTTAAATCTAAGTGAGCTCTTACCCCAAAGTAACAAGCAACATGCATCGCCTATCTGCTGGTTGCACATGAGCAGGGAATGCTTTTCTACAGATTGGAGGTCCCTAAGACTGAAAATTCTGTGTAACTTTGCTCCCAAATGGTTATTCCTGAAAGCATTTAGCACTCGTTCCCTTGAAGTGATCTGAATGAAATTAAACTGGAAATTACAGCATGGAAACCTGGTTTATTCTGAGTCCTCTTCATGCCCAGATAGGCAAATCAGAGCTGGACCTACAATTTAAAATGGATTCTGAATAGAGATGGACAATATCGGAAATTTGATATATATATCGTCAATGAAATTTTTCCATGTTGTGATATCAGTGATATATCATCTCCACAATATATATCGCCAAATATCGTGATAATATATCGCTAACATGATATATAGGGTGTTCCATTGAAACGTCCCACATTTCAATTGATCATTGCTAAAAGGTTATGAAACACAATGGAATGTGAGTGGTACTAGACGAAAGAGAAACTCAAAAGGATTTTATTGCATGTAGCACTAAACACCAATACACCTCTATACTGAACTCTAATACACCTCTATATTGAACTCTAATACACCTCTATATGTGCACCATTTGTAGCTCAAATAATATTCAATCTGAGAACCTCTGGATTGTTTATTAACACTTCCAGTCGCCAAAAACTTCGCACCCCATGCCTTAATGGTTTTCCCATCTGGTGCTTCATCTCCATATTCTCTCCGGTAATTTATTTGCACTGTAATGATTGATTTGGTCTCTGCATACCTGAATATAGATTGTTCAAGCTGCTGCGAAGTCTCCGTTGTGCTTTATGCGATTGTGGCGCTGCATAGTGAGAGAATGGTGAACTTTGAGGTAATGCAATAAAATTATTTTAAGTTTCTCTCTCATCTAGTACCACTCGCATTCAATTATGTTTCATAACCTTTTAGCAATGATGAATTGAAATGTGGGAGGTTTGAAGGGAACACGCTGTACATCGCAAACACTATATATATTGCTGATACAATATAAATCGCCAAAATTTCATGAAGAATTCATGACATTACAAGAGGGAAATCACATTTTTAATCGTAAGTTTATTGGCTCTTTGTTTCGGCAGGATGTTTCCCTGTATATAATTTTAGATAGCAATGTGAAGAGATCACCTTTCTACACATCAAAGCTGGGTGATTGCTAAGTACTTTTACCAGGCTGTCCCAGAAGTCCTGCACCATATAAGGGGAAAAATGAAACACACAATATCAGAAACAAAAGACAGACTTTATTCAGCAAAGTACAGACCTCCATGTTTGATTACCTTCACCCATCTCTGCAACAACAGTTCAATCTGATGGCGATACCAGGTGGCAGGTTTAGAATTGAAAAACTCAGGACAGGCAGAATTTACCTCATCATATGAATTGAACTGCCGACCACACAGGAAATGTGAGAGAGAGCGAGACACACCGTAATCCGATGGTGCAACGTCCAGACTAGAGACAGGATGAGGTAACAACTCAAACACGTCGAGCTCAGCCAGGGTGTTGGTCACTCATCGAGACTGGTGACTTGGAGCATTGTCAATTTTCAGTAGTAACTTCTTCCTCTCTCATTAAGAATGGCATACACCCGGCGTAATTGCTCAGAATACAGTTCACCTGTTACATCATGACCTTCTGGAACAAAGTCATAATGGACAATCCCGTCAATATTCCATCACACACACAGCATGAGCTTTTACCCAAATCTGTCCTGTTTCACATGGCCGCTGTCCTCTTTTTCACCCACTGTTTACGTATATCAGGGTTTTTTCAGAAACACCCACTTCTCGTGTTCTGTCACAATTATCCTCGAAAAACGAAGATCGCGCAGGTTTTGTAGCAAAGTCTGGCAAATTGCAACTCTGCGCTGAGCCTGCACCTCTGTCAGCTCTTACGGACTTTGTCGGGGCTGTTTATTGGTGTAATCCATGTCATGCAAGCGACTGTTTACTGTCGATTTGGATGCTCCAACCACTCTTGCTAACCCATGTGTACTGGATTGTGATGTAGCATTCACAGCATCCTTCAGAGACTCGTTAATGTCTATAGGAGGTCGTCCCATGCGGGGCTTGTCCGCGAGGCGTAGATCACCTGAAGCGAATTTTTTAAACCAAAGGGAAGCTGTCGATTGATGCACCACTTCTTCATTCTCCACACGACAAATTTCCTCCGCTGCCACTTTTGCTGTTAGTCCTTTTTTCCATAAAAAATGTTGCACTGCATGAAGTGAAATTTGATCCTCACTCATTGTGCCCACTTTAACCTCATGGGACCCCTCGCTACACATGCAGTGCATGCCTTCACTTGATCCAACAAACCTGTCCTCTATGCCTGCCAACAGCCTTTCACCGGTGGTACCACCTACCCTCGCAAACTTCACCTGTGGAGCTCAGTGTGCTGGCGGTGCAGGGCTTCTGGGACAGCCTGGTATATTAACTGTTATTTTTATGATTCTTGTTAAGGTGTGATAACTTCTTAATTTAAGATTTTAAGAGGATTAGTTGAAGACTTGTTAGTTTTATGTAAATTTCACTTCACAGTGGCATGTGTTGAATGTCGCTTAAGGATTTCACGAATCGAATTCAACCTTGTGCAGCATGTCATGCTGCTATGGTGTGAAATGTTGCTGTTGATTGCAGAGACGTATACTCCCATGTTTTTGATATAGTATTTAGAAATTGCCTGAAAATTTGAAGTTGTAGGACATCGGTTTTTGTTTTACTTGTGTACCTGTATTGGTGTATTATTTCTATTATATAGAATTAATATATAATAATTATCTACAATAAATAAGAATTATTGTGGTGAACTAGGTCAAATTTTCAGAATGTGCCACTGTTTGGTTCCAAAGTGACATGTGCAGGGTGGCTACTCACCGGGAATTCCGGGAATTATGCGTGAATTTTTCTACATAGACGTGAAAAAATTACAACTTACTTTAGCTTTAATTTTTATCGAAGAAGGAAAAGAAAGCTGCGTGGAAAATGAAAGAGAATTCTCTCAATCCTTTACTTTGTTAGTGTCCTTTGCAGAACAATCTAGCTTACATACGGAAGATTATTGCAAGATAAGATATCTTGAGATAAATTTGAGTTTGAATTCCAATTCTTATACATTTAACAATTTTTCGTAGATTAGTAAGATTTGTGACTTGTGTTTGTACATGCATTTCGAGTCTAAATAAGTGAAATGACAAATGGAAATTCCTTACCTTAAGTATTTTAAATATATATACCGTTTAATTGAATTGAACTAATATTCTTGGATACATTGGAACCATACGCACACAGACCCTGTATATTGTTAATATATTTGTGTGGGGGAGGGGGGGAGGTTAAAATACTTAAGGTTGAAATGTAGAAAACATCGGATCATACCCTTAAATTTTTGGAAAGCTTACCTTGAAAACTGGGAATTTCATCATGGTTCTAGAGAGGCCACACTGATGTGCCATTTTTCACTTTGGTGTGAAATTTACAACTTCAGAAGGGCAATAATCCATTTTAATCAACATATCATATGATATGGCAGTCTCGCACTATGACCGTACAGTCTAAGGTGTCAGTCATGGATGGCTACATGGATGGGTTTTGGTTTTAGTCTCCTTAGGGGGCAAGCTTAACTTTTTTCCTGCCATTTCTGCCAGTGTATGGAACCGTTGGTCACCCACCATCATGAGGAAATTGGTCAACTGTGAGTGACTAGTGTGTGGGAAACATACGACGACAACTGACTACACATCACCCTGTAACTGGCCGGATAACAGTGATCGGAACGCTACATTTTATAAGTAGCTTCGCTACAACTACAGCTACTCTTCCAAAATGTAGCTTCGCTACAGCTACAACTACATTTACCAGAAAGTAGCTCACTACGCTACTCCTGTTCGCTACTCGCTACTTTTGTGCTTCTGTATTAAAAACTTAAACAACTATGTGTGTATTCAAAAGAAGCCCTAGTATGATAGTTGTACGTACTGAAAAATAGATTCTGTTATTTATTACCATGATTCCCTTCATTCTATAATTTTTATAGCAGTGTTACTTCAGTTACATATTTTTTAATAAAGTGTTTGAGAATAAAGTACCTATGTAAGTGGCATGTCAGTTCAAAAAAAAACTAGGTCTTGCACGTATCCGTGATGTTCTTATTGTCATTTGAAAAATATTTATGTGACAAACTTCTTTTTAAAATTAATTGGAACAATATCACATGTATCGAAATTAACTATAACGTGTTGCATAAAATGGGAATAAGATAAAAATGTGATATTTAGCAATATAATCTTCTTAACTTAAACAGAATGATATTTGGGGGATGGCGGATATTTGCTCGAACCTTGAGGATAGCTGGGGGATGCCTCGAATGGTATAAATGAGAAACAGGTGGAGCAATGCTTTATGTAAGTTTTTTTTATTGGAAATGCTTCCTCGAAGACACAGTGGAAATTGTAATTGTCACCTTGCAGGGGCGGCCGCTCATAAGGACGATACGGACGCCGCACTGCCGTGTGTAATCACAAGTGAACAAACATACTTTAACATTTATATATTATCTTTTACATTGTCTGAATTACAAATATTCCGTTGCTTATAGATCGTTGGTTAGTCGGTTCTGTATTCATTCTTCCGCGACAATTGCTAAGTTTGCACGCCACCGTACGGGGGAATACGGAACTTCGAGAGAAATCTGGCGGGGCGGCGTCCTCCCACCTTACGAGACGTAGAGCATTTTCAGGCGCGGCCGCGAGGGGTAAGAGGCGAGGGAACTGGCCGAATAACACGCGCGGGATCTGTGGCTGGGAATGGGCTGGGAGGACGGAGGGTTTGTCGTCCGAAACCAACCCCCTAGGCGAAACTGGCCCTCTCTCCGGAGAACGGTAAACAATGAAGAGTTGCCAGAAGCAATGAAGTTAACACAAGAAGGAAAATTACCAACCGTGGAAAGAAATCATTCTGTATTCCATAGAACAATAAATAATGCAATTTCCAATGAGGAAAGAAAATATCGGTAACTGAAAAAGTACAGACAGGTGCTTGAAATTTGTTATTTACCGTCGCTTTCTGCTACTTTTCGGTAATCACGACGATGAGGATAAGCGATAATTAAATGATGGAAGGGCACTCACAAAGAACACCCATGTCCAGGCCGGGATTCGAACCCAGGATCCATGGCTTTGCAATGCTGTATGCTAGCCACGGAAGTCGGCTACAGCTTCGTGTTACTCACAAAATTAGATTTAATTACATGTTTTGATTAGCACGTTTTGAAAAAACCCTGATAGTGTGACAAAGTTTCACAATTTCTTTTCAAGCCGGCTGTTAAATAAATTAGAAACTAGTCATCTAAACTCACCAAAAGCCGCTACAGAAACCTGTGTACTACGAATTTCTGAAAATTTGGCAAAATTGTCTGGCAACCCTGAGGCAATAAAATGACTGCATGGGAAGACGATAGCATAGAATAAATAGTTTTCTATGACGATAGCATTGACACTTGTTGCAAAGAGAATACTCGAATCTCTTTGCTTGTTGTTTCTTCGTTTTCCATGGAAAAGTGAAGCTTTTTCGGTAGTGTGCTGTAGTTGTGCGTTTGTTGCGACGAGCTATGTGGATAAGTTGTTGCGAAGTTTTTCTACCAGAAGTCTGGATGAATAAAATAAACGTAAAAAACCTAGGCCGGCCTAGACCGAATTTGAATCTAGAACAAGCATGTCTGAAGAAGATTTCTGGCAAGTTTGAAGTTTTTACTGTAGAGCTTGAGCTTCTGGTAACGCAGATATCACCTTTCCAGCGAGATATTTACTTTGCTGCCCTATTTCATATATCAATTAGTCATGTTGGACAGGAAACGTTTTTTGTGTAACATTTTTACTATATATAGTAATTTTCACGTTCAATGCACGTAAATATTCGTCATTGTGCTTATCAATTTTCCCCTCTGTTAAGTTAAAAAACAAACAACTAAATCTGTTAGAACTCTATTTCTTCTTTCATCTTTAGTAATCTTCGCATTACTGTTAAATAATTATTAATTTATCATAATATGTGCAAACGTGCAAAACATGATATTCGGTAAAGACGAATATATCAATTTCTTATCATGTTGGCTGTTATATACGAAATTAATCAATTAAACTCACATTACAAGTAGAGCAAATTTGTGACCTGTCGCCCCTCCACTTTGGTTCACCACGAGCCGCCACTGATATTCAAAGGGCCCTAGGTTCAATTCCAGCCGGAGGGCACATGGTGGTTCGTATCAGTCTCGATCAGCTGATTTGTGCATAAAGTGGACTCAAAACAAACACTAGGAAAGACTCCTAGTTGGGAAGATGGGATCCTCCTGCTCCTCCATTCCCCACTCTGCTTATCATTCTTCCTCATTCTCACAATTAGTCAAAAGTGGCAGAAAACGGCCATAGATAAGAAAATAACTAAATAAACAATGAGGTTAGAAAAAGTCACAGAAAAGGGACGCAAAAGTAGGAAAAGTACATAAATTTGAAAACTGTGTATTTTAACCAAAAAAAATGTCATTTCTGCAGGAAAGTCAATAACATGTACTTTTTTTACAATATGATAAAATATATTGAGGAAACTGATGTGTAAACCCGAGTGTTCTAAACATATTGTAATTTTAAAATTTGCGAACAAACATCATGACCAAAATAATTGTAATTCCAGAAACACTATCGTTCTTGTGAAAATAATTTCTTGCCTGTGTGATCCTATACATTGACGATGATCAATGCTGTTAACGTACTGAACCATTGATTGCTGGCACTATTACTTTGTCAGATTAGTAGAAAATGGATCGCCCGTTTTTGCACTGTAAGTTTTTTTTTTGTTTTTTTTTTGCACAGTAATTATCAATATTTTGCTGTCTTACGCCATCGATATCCACAGGATTTGTTCCAGGGGTGGCACAAACAGGGCATTTTTTTTCCTTGTGGTGTAGCAAATGCGGCCTGATTCTCCCCAAAATAGAGATACAGCTAAAATAAATGGCTATTAGCCGGAATATATTCATATATGCCAGTTAGTTATCTGGATATTAAAATTATTCAGATGCTAATTAAATAAATTACGCAGATATTTATAATCTGCGATATAAAGATATTTATATTCTAGATTATCTGTATTTGCATGTAATGGATTTTGTCTTTTTGAGTCTCTTGCAAAAGTAAGCAATATTGTCATTTTTTTTTACGCCGTTGCCACATTCAAAAATTACCTCAAAATGCTGAGAAAAAAATGTAGCTGTAGCGAAATTTTCGCTACAACTACAGGAATTTTGTAGCTTCGCTACCGCTACAACTACAATTTAAAAAATGTAGTGCCGCTACAGCTACCGCTACAAATTTTGTAGCTAGCTACAGTAGCAACGCTACAAGTAGCGTGCTACTTCCGACCACTGTCGGATAATAGCCCATCCCTTCTGAGGCATATGGGATTGATTTAGTTTAGTTCACTTCGCTTTTCTGCCACTTTTAGCTAATCGTGAAGATGAGGATGAGTGATATGATATTAATGAAGGGACACTCGCAAAGAACCTCCATGCTCAGGCCAGGATTTGAATCTGGGGTCATACGGCACTCCACCACAGAGTTTTGCTGAAGCGTGTGGAAATGAGACCTACAGTTGGTTGGCCCTCAAGGGCTGTTGCACCACGGGTTCTAATGAGGGTGCGAAATCCTGGGGGGATTTCCCCCCACCAACAATCTTGGCCTCAATAATCCCCCCCACTAAATTTTTTTGGCGGGAGAGTTTTTGTTATAAACAAAAGATAAACGATTACTTTTAATTTCAAATATACTTTACTAAGAATAATATCGAAAAATACACAAATTAGTGTAGTTGTGAGTATTGAATGCATTCTCTCTCAAGAGATCATTAACAAATCTACATCAATAAGCACAATAAAAGTAAAACAAGAATGCAAGAAAATAATAACTATGAAATTAATTGATTTATCATAAAGCACAAACTGAACAAAAACTTACACATAATGTAACCACTTGAACTATTTCATAATTTATTAACATCTTTAACCAGTTAGTAAAGGGATTAATTAGCTGCTTTGCAATATGTGATATGTATAAAAGTAACAAATTAATTTCCTTTATGTAATTATTAATAATAGTAATATATTTTTAATTGAGTAATTTATTTTTACTTTTAATAACATTACAAATATGTATCGTATAATTTACACAAATATTTGTGGGGGAGGGGTTTTGTAGATGAACTTTCTCCCCCCCCCCTCCAGTATTCAATGATTTCGCACTCTGGTTATAATTATTATGGTATGGCAGGAAACTGAGTGGCTGTTAAGCTTTCAAGGGGATAATATACAGATACATTAAGTGTGAAATAACGCAGAAGTGACATTGAAGAATAAGAAAATTGTGACACTTAAGGACTGAAATTTATGGTTTTCTTATTTTGTCACTTTGTTGCCACTTGTGGCTCATTGCAACAATGAGAATGAATGAAGATAATCAGATGCAACAATCACCAAGGACTACAAGAAAACTACACACTAGGTTGATGTGAACCCGGCAGTGGTGAAGCATGTGTTCATACTCTAGTAAAGCGCAAGCTTTTGGAATATTTCATACAGGGTGCGAAATCCTGGGGGGATTTCCCCCACCAACAATCTCTGCCTCAGAGAGGTTTTGTTATACAAACAAGAGATAAACAATAACTTTTAATTTCAACTATACTGTACTAAGAATAATATCGAAAAAAAACGCAAATTAGTGTAGTTGTGAGCAGTGATGTGCGTCTACGCGTAAACAACGATAGTCTACATTCTACACGTAGACTATTTTGTACACGTAGATTAGGTAATCTATGTAAACAACATGGCGAAAGGTGATAACTTAGCAAAGGGCGCCTTGGAATTAATAGAAAATTATACTGCGTATCAGTTGCCGATGTTTGAGGAGAATTTTTCATACTCTTTCTTCCAAATTCGAACAATTTCTCACCTAGGAAGAAACCTAATATAGGAAATATTCTAGTGTTTTATGTGGAAAAGACCACTCTTGCGTCACGACTGCCATCTGTTGTTGTTTTTTGCATACTATTTATCTTCTTCCATAGTTGATGGTAGAAGAGAAGAGAAATTTTGTTGTAAATAGGATTCTTGTCAGTTCGTTAGGAACCAATATAGTTGAGTATGTCACTTTCCCTTCATGAAACCCTTGAAAATTAATTTTAATGCATTTTAGATTGTCTACGTAGTCTATGTAAACTACAACCCAATGTAATCTACGCGTAGATTACGTGTAGACAACGCATGTAGACGTAAACTTATAGTCTACGGCACATCACTGGTTGTGAGTGCAATGATTTTTCTCTCGAGAGAGATCATTAACAAATCTACGTCAATACGCACAATAAAAGTAAAACAAGAATGCAAAACAATAATAACTAGGAAATCTAATTGATTTATATTAACCAAGGAAAAACTTAATAAAAACTTACACAAAATAAAACCACCAACTATTTCATAATTTATTAACATCTTTAACCAGTTAGTAAAGTATGTAGTTTGCTACTTTATAATATATCTGATATATTTAAAAGTAACCATTTTTTTGGAGGGGGTAATTAATAATAATATATTTTTTTGTAATTGTTTTTACTTTTAATAACATATCGTATAATTTATATGTATGTTTGTGGGGAGGGGGTTTGTAGATTAAGATCTTTCTCCCCCCACCAGTCTTAAATGATTTTGCACTCCATTTCTTACCTGCAGTGGCGCATCCAGGATTCAGATAAGGGAGGTATGTCTTCTTTTTTCACTGGTCAGTCATATTTTGCCACCTTTTATGAGGAAAATTAGACCAAAAGGGAGGGTTATGACCTCACTCAACCCTCCTGGACAAGCCACTGCTTACACAAAAAGAAACAAAAGAAGTGATAGGCAGTATTCCTAGGATGGGCGGGAAAGGTTACACCCCTCCCTAGAAGGAAATTTGCGAAATCGCTTTTAAACGTTTCCTTATGTATTGTAAAGTACATTCTAAAATTATTTGCAATACGTGAGTACTATGTTAATAAACGAGGGGTGATCAAAAATCTCTTGGCATGTATATGGGATCAATTTAAGATAGCCAAGTTAATTGTTCCAACTTTTTTTCATTTCTAAATTAATATTGTTTGTCCTGTCGAACATACAAACACGAGTGGTATAGAAGATTCCCAGGAAGTGGTAAACATCAAGCTCTGTTCGGGCGACTGATCGTTGCCTTGGTGCCCAGAGCGTTCGATGATGAACTCAATATCACCACCGACTTTCCCTGTTGCGAGTCCCTTCATCAGTTCCACGATCGTTCATCCTCGCGCCGTCGCGATTAGCCTAAACAGGCAGAAAAATCTAAATTATCCTCACGGGGAGGGAGGTAACTTGGCCTTAGGTCCACCGAGACAAATATCACAAGTTTATGCTTGGTGGCGAACAACTTGAATTACACGTCCTGGAAGATGATGATAGATATTTCTCACTGTAGGTTTGGGTCAACATGGGAACGTTTATGAGTAGCAGAACAGTGTGAGACTTGGCCTCTTTTAACACTCTTCGGTTTCGATCATGGGCCAAGTTGCAGGCGGAGAACTGAACTGAGCTATCCAGATCTCAGTGGGAGTTATGCACGCATAGATAGGGCCCATAGAAACTAGTTATTCCCCCTACCTCCAATAGTGCCATATTCAAATAAAAGTGGCCAGATCCATAGAGAAAAAGTTTAATGCTTTCCGTTGATTTACTTTATTAAACGTCGCATTCCTGCCAATTTTGAATAAACGCGACGATGTGGATGAATGGCGATACGATGAAACGGATGAAGGGACAATCACAAACATGTGGACAACACAACACAAGCCCCTCAGAAGATTATAATTACTGACGGCTAGTCCAGGCGCCATAGCCTCGTTGGCCTGGAGTTTTGCAGTTACCGGCGAGTACTACGTTTCTTTCCTACCAGCCATGACAACACGCTGATATTACCATAGAATAAACTATTCTATGATATTACGTACTACTACTGAATGTAAACAAAGATTTATCCTAATCATAATCATATGAAAATATAAGGTATGGTATACAAGCAATTACACTATTGCAGTATAAGAACAAAAGATTTTTACATGCTGCATACAGGGTGACTTGTAATTAGATGTATTCCCTGAAAGACTTTAAAGTAGAGACAATTTGCAATAAATTTGACCATATGATACCCCGTCCGGAAATTAGTAGTTTTCGAGATAATCGAATTTCTATTGTTTTTTAAAAAATGACAATTTTCCACATAAAAAGATGAATTGAGAAAAAAACTGCTCATTGTATGGAACTTATTTCAGCGTTTTCTGATAGCTAACAAATAAGTGGTTCGTTGAAAAAAAAAAAGTTTTTCCCAAATTACAATCACATGTAAGTAACGGGTGGGTCTAAACTTACAAGTGATGATAAAAAAAATGCACTCTTAGTTTACTTGGCAACGTATTAATAACAAAAATGGTATGACATGAAGCGTACAAATTACTTTAATTACTTCCTTGTGTCATCTGCTATCCAACAAGGTACAAATGTTGCTAACATTCACATTTGTGTACAAGAAATAATACTTCATGCATCTTCATGTGAATGGAATCAATGAACAATACAATTAAAGAACATTACACGTCTTACTCAAAGTGGGCACCTCCGTTACGAATGCAGGCACGCAGGTTTTTACGGACATTTGTTCTCTTAACTCGTGATGTGATGGTGTCCTTGATGTGTTGACCAGCTGTTAAGATCCTCTCTCTCCCTGAGCTCTTCTTGCGAGTTTACCGGTGTCTTGTAAACTGTCTTTCATGTGGCTCCAAATGTAAAAGTCGCAAGGCGTCAAATCGATCGGGGGATCTAGCTGGGCAGTCATCATGTTGATAAATCATGTCACGTATTGTAGCTAGAGGCACATCCTCCAACAATATTGCCATCCCGTTCCTCAAAAAATGTTCATAAGTGATGCCATTTAAGATTTGGGGCAGGAAAAATGGCTCGATCAAATGATTGTTGATGACGCCCATCCATACTTCTGCCTGGGCGTGCGACAGTGGCTGGATGAAAATTACCCAGAGAAATGGATTGGCCGAGGCGGCCCGATTCGCTAGCCGGCTCGATCCCCCGATTTAACGCCTTGCGACTTCTACATTTGGAGCCACATGAAAGAATTAGTTTACAACACACCGGTACACTCGCAAGAAGAGCTTAGGGTGAGGATCTTAACAGCTGGTCAACACATCAAGGACACCATCACATCACGAGTTAAGAGAACAAATGTCCGAAAAAACCTGCGTGCCTGCATTCGTAACGGAGGTGTCAACTTTGAGCAAGACGTGTAATGTTCTTTAATTGTAATGTTCATTGATTCCATTCACATGAAGATGAATGAAATATTATTTCTTGTACACAAATGTGAATGTTAGCAACATTTGTACCTTGTTGGATAGCAGATGACACAAGGAAGTAATTAAAGTAATTTGTACGCTTCATGTCATACCATTTTTGTTATTAATACGTTGCCAAGTAAACATAGAGTGCATTTTTTTATCATCACTTGTAAGTTTAGACGCACCCGTTACTTACATGTGATTGTTATTTGGGACAAACTTTCTTTTCAACGAACCACTTATTTGTTAGCTATCAGAAAACGCTGAAATAAGTTCCATACAATGAGCAGTTTTTTCTCAATTCATCTTTTTATGTGGAAAATTGTCATTTTTTTTAAAAAAACAATAGAAATTCGATTATCTCGAAAACTACTAATTTTCGGACGGGATATCATATGGTCAAATTTATTGCAAATTGTCTCTACTTTACCCCCTTTCAGGGAATACATCTAATTACCAATCACCCTGTATATGTGATAAAAAATATAAAAATAAATTGTACATTACATTCACAATATTCAAAAGAATGATAAGCATATATACACCTGTATAATATATATATATATATATATATATATATATATAAAGTAAAGTAAAAAAGTGCTCCCCTGTGCATAGCACCACGCCATGAAGGCGTATAGGGGGTGTGGGGGTAACGCCCCACACTTTCTTGATCCGGTCATGAGTGGGGGTGATGTGATGAGCATCACGCCCCTGACCGCCTTTACCCCCCAGGGTTTCCCCCAGGTACCCATGTTATTCGACGCTGGGTG